>NC_136268.1:3142339-3334839 GCF_964187855.1 Myxine glutinosa | reverse complement strand
AATTAGCGTCCGTCACCAGGCCTTTTTGACTGTATCATTGATTGACCCATCGATCCGTAACTGTCACATCACATTCTTGGGGTTTTTTTTAGATTTGTGTAATTATGTCTTGCTCACAGGACGTGATGTAGGGGTTGGGGGAGTCTAACGTTTTCTGTGCTACTTACAGCAAACGCTTTGGGAAAAAGAGAAACTATCGAATTTATAACCAATGGCTTCGCAATAGGGGACACGGGAATCGGCGTTGATTTGCAGCATGCTACAGGTCAACAGTCAGCAAACCTTGATGCTTTAGGGGACATACCAATCATTGTTGTTTGCTTTGATCGACTCAATGCATACCTGTTAACAAGGGTATCTGAAGCATCATAAGGTGCGACGTTTCAATTGAGTACAGTCGACAAGCGCCTTCAACAAAGTGCTTCACTTCAATTTCGTCTTTACCCTTGTATTCACTTACTAAAAGGGAAAACAACTTGGATACTCACAATAGAGCCATCTAAATGATGAGTATTGTTACGTGCTCCTCCCCGACCCCCTGGTCACGATGTACCTCCGAGCCCCGAGAGGGGTCACGGCAGAAAAATGTGTCATTCTGTATGTCAAAGATCAATGGAGAAGCCACCCCAATTGTTACTCACAAACAAATATTGTATTAAGATCACACAAGAATAACAGTACAACCATAATAGTATTCAATAGTACAATCCATGTCCTATGATGGTACCATCACTTTTGGTAATATATAACTCACTGTGCTCCAAGTGAGTGAAACACGAACATCCCCAATGTCTCTTATTCCCGGCTTCAAGCCCAAAGTTGATTCGCTCCAGCGATCGACAGAACGATGTCCGATCGAGACCAGAATCCCGTTCAGATGGCAAATACAGTCCCACAGCCACAGCTGTACAAAGGCACCCTCAAGGCGACTGGGATATCCAAAGGCGCCCTAAGGGGACTGAGAGATCACACCCTCGGGTATGGACGAATTAGCCTTCAAAAATCCACGTCACACACACGCCCCAGATCGACGTCTGAATGCGGGGAGAATGGTCGAAAAGAAACGAAACCGCGAGCGAAGCACAAATGATGATTCTCTCCTGAATCGATCGCAAAACCTGACATGCAGGTTGACCGGTCGCAGCGATGACAACTCCGTCGTAGGAATTCCTCTCCTGGAAACCCGAAAGTTCGCTAGTGACTCTGGCTCGCCAACGGTCGCTTCAGAACCCGGAGCAACTCGGCTTTCTTGTCCGACTCATTCGCTCCGCCCTTTTTTCTCCTCTTCTTCGTCTTCCGGTTCCCGATCCGGTTTCATTTTTAAAACATTCCTTTTACCTTTTGACAATAATTAATTGCTATTTCCCTCAAACAACAATAGTAATAATACATGGAACCAGAAATGTCTCAAGTGGATGAAAGCCACCACAACGGAAGTGATGAATCCGTAACACTTCCCCCCCTCAAGAAAGAAAGTTTGAACATAGTGAAAACTTTCTTTGTAGGCAAAACTCTTCCAACAAACAAAAGTAAACTCACACCCAAATCATCAATTCCCGTGAGCAACGATAAATCAATATTTCCCAAAAATAAAGCAACAAAACTTCAAACAACCTACAGATATCTCCAAAGTTAGTTCACTCTGGACAAAGCATCCGCAACGACATTGTCCCTGCCCTTTACATGCTCAATTTCCAAGTTGAACTCCTGCAAAGCCAAACTCCATCTCATCAACCTCTAATTTTATTTTTCATTTTTTTGAATGAATGTTAAGGGGTGTGATCAAAAATCCAAAGTCAAGCAAATCTATAACACTTTTTAGGGAGGCCGAGCTGAGAGCCAGGTTTAATGGTGGTTGGGTGGTGAGGCCTGGAAGTATTCACTACATGGACGCCTTTAGAAACGTGGAGTTCACGGTTAATCCGTGCAGGAAAATTCATTACATGGACGCCATTAGGAGCGTGGAGTTCGCGGTTAATCCGTGTAGGAACATTCACTACATGGACGCCTTTAAGAACGTGGAGTTCACGGTTAATCCGTGAAGGAATCTTGGCTGGCTGCTCTGCAGCATTCAGTGCTTCAACTCTTCCTAACCTTCATAATAATAATGGTTGGAACGCTTGTCGCTGTGGTGACGTGAATAGCGGTCTCCTTCTCAGCCACTACCCTGATAATCATCCCTTCGGGAGCTGCCGTAACTCTGGGAGCCTCCATAGCAATATCAACTGCGGCCACCACCAAAACTACTACTCCCACCCCGGGAGCCACAGCCACCCCTGAAACTACCTCCACGTTTTCCTCCTCTGTAGCCCCCTCGACGTCTATGGCCTGCCTTCTCTACTGTTATGGTCCGACCATCCAAATCCTTGCCATTCAAAATAAATGAATTATTATTATTATTCAAATCCTTTTCTGCACCTTTGGCGTCCTTTGTGTTTTCAAACGTGACAAAGCCAAACCCTCTTGACTTTTGCGTCTCCCTGTCTTTTATCAGCAGCACTTCCAAGAGCGGTCCATATTTGCCAAAGACAGAGTCCAGAACATCTTCCCTTGTTTTGAAGTTCAGTCCACCTACAAAGAGCTTGCCAACATTGCCTCCATCCATGACTTGTGTGTGCTGACACTTAGTTTTTGGGTACTTGACAAGACGTGCCTGTGCAAAGCGTGACGTCAGTACCTGCCTCTTCTCTTCAGAGCGCTTCCTACCCATAGCACGAGTCGCGGTACAGGATGGAAAGATACCCGGAATCTCCTGCTCGAACTGCGCGGCATTATTTTCCATACGAGGCTTTTCAACAAACATCGGGTTACCAGAAACTTGACCACCGGCCAAATCATTCCCGATAACAAAAGATACTCCCTCTACAGGAAGAGTGGCTTGTAAACCTACGGTGACCGGTCCTGACACCAAATCAGACTGCAAATTGATGACATGAAGTGGAGCTTTAACATAGCCACCAGCCCCCTGCAAAAGAACACTATCACCAGTTGCCGTCTTCTCTGACAATGGCAAAATGCCTTCAAGCATCAAAGATTGATGTGCTCCTGTCTCCCTCAATACCCTAACCGGTCTCTGGTTAGTCAAGTCTCCCTCCAGTGACACAAACCCCTCTGAAATAAAAGGTTTGTAACCCCCTTGAACAAGGTCGTTCTGAGATGCCGGAACTTTGGCATGGGAACCTCCACAAGACTCTGTCCTCCAAGGACGATTTCTCGCATTGGCCAATGCATTCGGAGTTGTACTAATCTGACTCCGCTCCTGATTTTTCCTTTCCAGGGCATAACATTGGGACATCAAATGTCCAGGTTTCTTGCAAAAAGCGCAAATAGGCCCAGAGGAAAAACTCGTGGTCTGCCTCGAGCCCCCCCCCCCCCCTCCCCTGGAAGATAAGTCTGTCTTGGAACTGTAGACTTCTGATCCCTAAGAGCCGCGGTATCAGATCTGTCCTCATAGTCATCTCTAGGCTGCCCCCATTAATCTTCGTTCTCCGCACCGGATGTACCATAACTCCCCTGGCGAACTCTAGGCGGGAAGTTAGGTTTGTGGAACCCCATCTGTGGGTCAAGGCAAAGTCATCTGCCACGGTGGCTGCCTCATACAACTTTGGTACCTTCTTTTCCTCCAGATGTACTTTAATGTCCTCGTGGACACACTGTTTGAATTCCTCCACCAAGATCAATTGTCGCAACAGTTTGAAGTCTTGCCCAACCCCTTTCCAATCACACCGGTTTCATTTTTAAAACATTCCTTTTACCTTTTGACAATAATAATTGCTATTTCCCTCAAACAAAAATAATAATAATACATGGAACCAGAAATGTCTCAAGTGGATGAAAGCCACCACAACGGAAGTGACGAATCCATAACGGTATACCACATCTGAGCGATCTATTGAGCCTGGGTTATAACCTGACCGAGCTACAAACACTCATCCTGGTGTTTCACATGCAGAGCAATACATGGTGTGCACCATCCCTCGGTGGATGTTAAACTGACGTCCCATCTGCCATGACTAGTTGGTGACCATTAAAGATCCCACTGTGTCCTTCACAAAGACTACGCGAGCCACGGCCGGCAGCCTGCAGACAGGACATGAGTTTAACATCCACCAACTAATGCCTGCAGACAGGACATTAGTTTAACATCCACCAACTAATGCCTGCAGACAGGACATGAGTTTAACATCCACCAACTAATGCCTGCAGACAGGACATGAGTTTAACATCCACCAACTAATGCCTGCAGACGGGACATGAGTTTAACATCCACCAACTAATGCCGGCAGACAGGACATGAGTTGAACATCCACCAGCTAATGCCTGCAGACAGGACATGAGTTTAACATCCACCAACTAATGCCTGCAGACAGGACATGAGTTTAGCATCCACCAACTAATGCCGGCAGACGGAATGCAGTTTAACATCCACCAACTAATGCCAGCAGACGGAATGCAGTTTAACATCCACCAACTAATGCCAGCAGACGGAATGCAGTTTAACATCCACCAACTAATGCCAGCAGACGGAATGCAGTTTAACATCCACCAACTAATGCCGGCAGACGGAATGCAGTTTAACATCCACCAAATAATGCCTGCAGACGGAATGCAGATTAACATCCACCAACTAATGCCGGCAGACAGAATGCAGTTTAACATCCACCAACTAATGCCGGCAGACGGAATGCAGTTTAACATCCACCAACTAATGCCGGCAGACGGAATGCAGTTTAACATCCACCAACTAATGCCGGCAAACGGAATGCAGTTTAACATCCACCAACTAATGCCGGCAGACGGAATGCAGATTAACATCCACCAACTAATGCCGGCAGACAGAATGCAGTTTAACATCCACCAACTAATGCCGGCAGACGGAATGCAGTTTAACATCCACCAACTAATGCCGGCAAACGGAATGCAGTTTAACATCCACCAACTAATGCCGGCAGACGGAATGCAGTTTAACATCCAACAACTAATGCCTGCAGACGGAATGCAGTTTAACATCCACCAACTAATGCTGGCAGACGGAATGCAGTTTAACATCCAACAACTAATGCCGGCAGACAGGACATGAGTTTAGCATCCACCAACTAATGCCGGCAGACGGAATGCAGTTCAACATCCAACAACTAATGCCGGCAGACGGAATGCAGTTTAACATCCACCAACTAATGCCGGCAGACGGAATGCAGTTTAACATCCACCAACTAATGCCTGCAGACGGAATGCAGTTTAACATCCACCAACTAATGCCAGCAGACGGAATGCAGTTTAACATCCACCAACTAATGCCGGCAGACGGAATGCAGTTTAACATCCACCAACTAATGCCAGCAGACGGAATGCAGTTTAACATCCACCAACTAATGCCGGCAGACGGAATGCAGTTTAACATCCAACAACTAATGCCGGCAGACGGAATGCAGTTTAACATCCAACAACTCATTCCGGCAGACGGAATGCAGTTTAACATCCAACAACTAATGCCGGCAGACGGAATGCAGTTTAACATCCAACAACTCATTCCGGCAGACGGAATGCAGTTTAACATCCACCAACTAATGCCGGCAGACGGAATGCAGTTTAACATCCACCAACTAATGCCAGCAGACGGAATGCAGTTTAACATCCACCAACTAATGCCTGCAGACGGAATGCAGTTTAACATCCACCAACTAATGCCAGCAGACGGAATGCAGTTTAACATCCACCAACTAATGCCAGCAGACGGAATGCAGTTTAACATCCACCAACTAATGCCAGCAGACGGAATGCAGTTTAACATCCACCAACTAATGCCAGCAGACGGAATGCAGTTTAACATCCACCAACTAATGCGCCAGACGGAATGCAGTTTAACATCCACCAACTAATGCCGGCAGACGGAATGCAGTTTAACATCCACCAACTAATGCGCCAGACGGAATGCAGTTTAACATCCACCAACTAATGCCTGCAGACGGAATGCAGATTAACATCCACCAACTAATGCCTGCAGACGGAATGCAGTTTAACATCCACCAACTAATGCGCCAGACGGAATGCAGTTTAACATCCACCAACTAATGCCGGCAGACGGAATGCAGTTTAACATCCACCAACTAATGCCTGCAGACGGAATGCAGTTTAACATCCACCAACTAATGCCTGCAGACGGAATGCAGTTTAACATCCACCAACTAATGCCAGCAGACGGAATGCAGTTTAACATCCACCAACTAATGCCGGCAGACGGAATGCAGTTTAACATCCACCAACTAATGCCAGCAGACGGAATGCAGTTTAACATCCACCAACTAATGCCAGCAGACGGAATGCAGTTTAACATCCACCAACTAATGCCTGCAGACGGAATGCAGTTTAACATCCACCAACTAATGCCAGCAGACGGAATGCAGTTTAACATCCACCAACTAATGCCAGCAGACGGAATGCAGTTTAACATCCACCAACCAATGCCGGCAGACGGATTGCAGTTTAACATCCACCAACTAATGCCGGCAGACGGAATGCAGTTGAAGATCCACCAACTAATGCCGGCAGACGGAATGCAGTTTAGCATCCACCAACTAATGCCGGCAGACGGAATGCAGTTTAGCATCCACCAACTAATGCCGGCAGACGGATTGCAGTTTAACATCCACCAACTAATGCCGGCAGACGGAATGCAGTTTAGCATCCACCAACTAATGCCGGCAGACGGAATGCAGTTTAACATCCACCAACTAATGCCGGCAGACGGAATGCAGTTTAACATCCAACAACTAATGCCGGCAGACGGAATGCAGTTTAACATCCAACAACTAATGCCGGCAGACGGAATGCAGTTTAACATCCAACAACTCATTCCGGCAGACGGAATGCAGTTTAACATCCACCAACTAATGCCAGCAGACGGAATGCAGTTTAACATCCACCAACTCATTCCGGCAGACGGAATGCAGTTTAACATCCACCAACTCATTCCGGCAGACGGAATGCAGTTTAACATCCACCAACTAATGCCAGCAGACGGAATGCAGTTTAACATCCAACAACTAATGCCGGCAGACGGAATGCAGTTTAACATCCAACAACTAATGCCGGCAGACGGAATGCAGTTTAACATCCAACAACTAATGCCAGCAGACGGAATGCAGTTTAACATCCACCAACTCATTCCGGCAGACGGAATGCAGTTTAACATCCACCAACTCATTCCGGCAGACGGAATGCAGTTTAACATCCACCAACTAATGCCAGCAGACGGAATGCAGTTTAACATCCAACAACTAATGCCGGCAGACGGAATGCAGTTTAACATCCACCAACTAATGCCAGCAGATGGAATGCAGTTTAACATCCACCAACTAATGCCAGCAGACGGAATGCAGTTTAACATCCACCAACTAATGCCAGCAGATGGAATGCAGTTTAACATCCACCAACTAATGCCAGCAGACGGAATGCAGTTTAACATCCACCAACTAATGCCAGCAGACGGATTGCAGTTTAACATCCACCAACTAATGCCAGCAGACGGAATGCAGTTTAACATCCACCAACTAATGCCAGCAGACGGAATGCAGTTTAACATCCACCAACTAATGCCAGCAGACGGAATGCAGTTTAACATCCACCAACTAATGCCTGCAGACGGAATGCAGTTTAACATCCACCAACCAATGCCGGCAGACGGATTGCAGTTTAACATCCACCAACTAATGCCGGCAGACGGAATGCAGTTGAAGATCCACCAACTAATGCCGGCAGACGGAATGCAGTTTAGCATCCACCAACTAATGCCGGCAGACGGAATGCAGTTTAGCATCCACCAACTAATGCCGGCAGACGGATTGCAGTTTAACATCCACCAACTAATGCCGGCAGACGGAATGCAGTTTAGCATCCACCAACTAATGCCGGCAGACGGAATGCAGTTTAACATCCACCAACTAATGCCGGCAGACGGAATGCAGTTTAACATCCAACAACTAATGCCGGCAGACGGAATGCAGTTTAACATCCAACAACTAATGCCGGCAGACGGAATGCAGTTTAACATCCAACAACTCATTCCGGCAGACGGAATGCAGTTTAACATCCACCAACTAATGCCAGCAGACGGAATGCAGTTTAACATCCACCAACTCATTCCGGCAGACGGAATGCAGTTTAACATCCACCAACTCATTCCGGCAGACGGAATGCAGTTTAACATCCACCAACTAATGCCAGCAGACGGAATGCAGTTTAACATCCAACAACTAATGCCGGCAGACGGAATGCAGTTTAACATCCAACAACTAATGCCAGCAGACGGAATGCAGTTTAACATCCACCAACTCATTCCGGCAGACGGAATGCAGTTTAACATCCACCAACTCATTCCGGCAGACGGAATGCAGTTTAACATCCACCAACTAATGCCAGCAGACGGAATGCAGTTTAACATCCAACAACTAATGCCGGCAGACGGAATGCAGTTTAACATCCACCAACTAATGCCAGCAGATGGAATGCAGTTTAACATCCACCAACTAATGCCAGCAGACGGAATGCAGTTTAACATCCACCAACTAATGCCAGCAGATGGAATGCAGTTTAACATCCACCAACTAATGCCAGCAGACGGAATGCAGTTTAACATCCACCAACTAATGCCAGCAGACGGAATGCAGTTTAACATCCACCAACTAATGCCAGCAGACGGAATGCAGTTTAACATCCAACAACTAATGCCGGCAGACCGAATGCAGTTTAACATCCAACAACTAATGCTGGCAGACCGAATGCAGTTTAACATCCACCAACTAATGCCGGCAGACGGAATGCAGTTTAACATCCACCAACTAATGCCGGCAGACGGAATGCAGTTTAACATCCACCAACTAATGCCAGCAGACGGAATGCAGTTTAACATCCAACAACTAATGCCAGCAGACGGAATGCAGTTTAACATCCAACAACTAATGCCAGCAGATGGAATGCAGTTTAACATCCACCAACTAATGCCAGCAGACGGAATGCAGTTTAACATCCAACAACTAATGCCAGCAGACGGAATGCAGTTTAACATCCAACAACTAATGCCAGCAGATGGAATGCAGTTTAACATCCACCAACTAATGCCAGCAGACGGAATGCAGTTTAACATCCACCAACTAATGCCAGCAGACGGAATGCAGTTTAACATCCAACAACTAATGCCAGCAGACGGAATGCAGTTTAACATCCAACAACTAATGCCAGCAGATGGAATGCAGTTTAACATCCACCAACTAATGCCAGCAGACGGAATGCAGTTTAACATCCAACAACTAATGCCAGCAGACGGAATGCAGTTTAACATCCAACAACTAATGCCAGCAGACGGAATGCAGTTTAACATCCAACAACTAATGCCAGCAGACGGAATGCAGTTTAACATCCAACAACTAATGCCAGCAGATGGAATGCAGTTTAACATCCACCAAATAATGCCTGCAGAGGGGATGTCCAGTTTAACATCCACCAACTAATGCCGGCAGACGGAATGCAGTTTAACATCCACCAACTAATGCCAGCAGACGGAATGCAGTTTAACATCCAACAACTAATGCCAGCAGACGGAATGCAGTTTAACATCCAACAACTAATGCCAGCAGATGGAATGCAGTTTAACATCCACCAACTAATGCCAGCAGACGGAATGCAGTTTAACATCCAACAACTAATCCCGGCAGACAGGACATGAGTTTAACATCCACCATCTAATGCCGGCAGACAGACATGAGTTTAACATCCACCAGCTAATGCCTGCAGACGGAATGCAGTTTAACATCCACCAACTAATGCCGGCAGACAGGACATGAGTTTAACATCCACCAACTAATGCTGGCAGACAGGACATGAGTTTAACATCCACCAACTAATGCTGGCAGACAGGACATGAGTTTAACATCCACCAACTAATGCCAGCAGACAGGACATGAGTTTAACATCCACCAACTAATGCCTGCAGAGGGGATGTCCAGTTTAACATCCACCAAATAATGCCTGCAGAGGGGATGTCCAGTTTAACATCCACCAACTAATGCCTGCAGAGGGGATGTCCAGTTTAACATCCACCAAATAATGCCTGCAGAGGGGATGTCCAGTTTAACATCCACCAAATAATGCCTGCAGAGGGGATGTCCAGTTTAACGTCCATCCAATGGATGTCACCCATATTGTTGAGTCACCCTGCCTGTGAAACCCTGGGATGACAGTTTACAGCTGGGTCGGAATTCAAACCCAGGCTCGACAGCTTAGAGGTGAGTGATTGTACCTCGGGGGCATCCTGTCAGTTACAGGTGAGTGATTGTACCTCTGGGGCATCCTGTCAGCCCAGTACACCATTGACTCATTAATGTCCCTTAGAAAATGAAAGCCTCCCCACTGCGCATGAAACTCGTCCATAAGGTCCTCCTATTCCACTCTTTTGGTTGAATCCATCTCGGCTATTTCCATGTCTGATTTCATAAATCTGATGAGAAGCACCAGACTCTGGGACACTGTGTCCATGCACAATTAGTCGGTATAAGTGGCAAAGCAAATTGCTCAACCAACGTATGTTTTCATCCCGCTGTAATTGAAATGGAAATTAAATTCCTCTGATGCTCCTTTCTTCTCATAAGTTTTGGTTTGTGATCTGCCAATGAGTGTCAGGTTAACATGTTCACTCCGTCACAGCATGCTACGCCAACACCGATCAGGTGACGTACCCTTCCGGATGCCACCCTATGCACCTTCGCTACCACCAAAGATCCTCTGCCAAATGTTCTCTTTTCAGCCTCGAATGCCGCAGTGAAAGCGAGAACGAGACGGGGTAAAATGCCACTGGGTTTCGCTCCATTCCTGCGCTAATATCCATTATATCATCATACCTTCTTGTATTGATTGAACCTCTGTCCCACAATTCCCTGCGGCCCTGTCTGGGATGAAACAGCGTTTCGAGCCAAAAGAAGCGAGGCAGGTCCAAAAAGCCAGATTTGAAACGCACTGATCCTGCAATGTTCTCTCACAGTTGCACAGGATGAAATGGAGAAATAGTTCCTGCAATGAAAAAGTTTCGCAACTTCCACTTCAAACCTTTTACATCAATCAGTTGCTGAGTTTAAACCTGTTTTTCAATTCACATAATCCTCTGCCCTCTGACTTTTATCCCATGAAAGTTGAGTGTATTTCCATGGACTTTTTACCTAGTTGTGTCCACTCGTAGTGATTCGTTTGGAAAGAGCGGTCCTGTAACTGGTGATGGACACCCTTTTATCAAATGTCGGTTTTCTTTTTCACCGTTATGTTGGCCTTTCCCCAAAAATTCAATGCCGTGAATTATTTCTGCTGAAAATGTCTGTTGATTGAAAAATTTAATGGGCAATGGCTGTCTCGAATTGCCTTTTGAAGCTGCAAACCCACATGACCATAATTACACTGCTCATTAGTTTGCCCTTTCCATGATACGTGGTGAGGCTTCTTCAATAAGGTGAGGCCGGGGCCTCCGGGATTGTTGGAGTCTCCCGTGATGGAACTTGGTCTATGGACCGATCGCTTTCATATCACAGACGGGTCAGTGGTCTCTCTGTCTGCTGCCAACTCCTTTCTGGTCTTGCACCCGCTGCTATTTCCGTGCTCTGTCTGCCCCAGGTGTCCCGCCCACTCCCCCCATTATTCCTTCCTGAGAGTTTGCATCCATCTTGTCTACCGCGTACTTCATCTCCTACCCCCTCCAAAGATTGAAGAGCCACAAGCTCTTTACTAGGATAGCTCAAACCAATATCACAGCAGACGATGACCTGAGCAAACATACGTGGCAGATAAAGCAATGGCGTACCTACCAACCCAGCAGCTGTCTACAACACCTTCCCTGTTCCAACAAGCCCCCTGGTTGTGATCTGATTAGGATGGAATAGTGTCGCCTTAACCGGCTCCGAATGGTGTTGGTGGTGTTACGTGCTCCTCCCCGATCCCCTGGTCACGGTGTACCTCCGAGCCCCGAGAGGAGTCACGGCAGAAAAATGTGTTATTCTGTATGTCAAAGATCAATGGTGAAGCCACACCAATTGTTACTTACAAACCAATATTGTATTAAGATCACACAAGAATAACAGTACAACAATAATAGTAATCAAAAGTACAATCAATATATATCCTATGATGGTACCATCAGTTTCGTAATATATAACTCACTGTGCTCCAAGTGAGCGAAACAAGAACACTCCCAATGTCTCTTTCCCGGCTTCAAACCCGCGTTGATTCCGGTTTCAAGCCAAAGTCAATCCCGGCGTCAAGCCAAAGTCGATCCGCTCCAGCGATCGTCAGAACGATGTCCAATCGAGACCAGAATCCCGTTCGGATGACAGTTACAGTCACGCGGCCAACGCTGCACAAAGGCGACTGGGAAATCTAAAGGAGCCCTCCAGGCGACTGGGAAATCAAACCCTCGGGTATTGACGTTTCACGGCTCACAGTCGGCGACAAGCAGACTTTCCACTCAAAAGCCACGTCACACACACACACCCCAGATCGACATCTGAATGCGGTAAAAATGGTCGAAACGAGACGAAACCTTGAGCAAAGCGCAAGTCCTGCGCGAGTCAAAATGGCCGACGGCCCGGTCTCGTGGCACGACGATGATGACGATGATTCTCTTCAGAATCCACCGCAAAACCTGACACGCAGGTTTATACCCTTCACAGCGACAACAACTCTGTCGCAGGAATCCCCTTCCCGGGAAACCAAAAGTTCACTCGTGACCCCTGCTCGCCAACGTTCGCCCCAGACCGCAAGTAGCTCGGCTCCTTCTTGTCCGACTCACTCGCTCTGCCTTCTTTCTCTTCTTCCTCTTCGTCGTCCGGTTCCCGATCTGGTTTCCGGTTTCTTTCAACTCTAACTTTTTCACCTTTTGAAAATAGTTCATAAACAATAAACCTTTTGAAAACAATAATAGTACATGGAATCAAAAATGTTTACAGTGGATGAAAACCACCACAACGGAAGTGACAAATCCGTAACAGTGGATTCCATCAAAACATGGTCTCCTGTGATCTTGCTGACTCACTCACCCCCAGACCACAGATCATCTTGTGCAGGATGGCCCCTTACATCGTCTAGAGGGAGGAGGCAAGAACTGCAGCACCTGACCACAAGGGCCCGAGGCTGGCTGAAAACAGCTAACTTCACGTGGTAAACCAACAACTCAGAGACACATCAAGAAAGAAGAAGAACCTCACACTCCTTATGTGTTCAATTCTCCCACTATGTTGTACCTCAATCCTGTCGTTGGTGTCTTTCCCCTCCGGCTCTCTACTGCTCATTTTGTTCTCCTACATCCTCATCCAATCAATGTGCTGGCGTCCCCGCAAGCCTTCACTTTGTATACAAGAAAAAAGAAGCTGTTCCTCACAATTATAATCATTTGTTGAACAGTCATGCCTATTCCCATAATATATTAAATTGGACAACATCCTATATTTAACATTCCCCACAACAAACATTCCCTACAACAAGTAGTTGTAGGGAATGTTTGTCCAAAATTAGAACCTCAATCATTTGTAGCTGATTTACTGATTGTCCGACTGTCTGGATCATCACCTGGGCTCCATTCTTCATCCTTATTTCAACGCTCAAACATTTCTGCCTTGCACCTCTCCAAACTTCGGTCCGTCCACAACCTCGGCTGTGGCTCCCCATCAGTAGGTCCACAACCTCAGCAGTAGGTCCACAACCTCAGCTGTAGGTCCACAACCTCAGCTTAGCTGTGTCCGAATAGTCCACAGAACACATGGATGCACACATACATACACACACACACACACACACACACACACACACACACACACACACACACACACACACACACACACTTGCTTTTCCTCCATTAAATGCAAATCTATAATAACAAGCGTTACGCCTAGGCCCCCGTCGGTGAAGTGTTTGTTGTGAGTTGACAAAGTGGAAGACGCAGAAAACATGGAAGAGTCGATAATATTTGCGAGTGGGTTGGAGACACACCCAAACACCAGATTAGAAGTTAGTAGTTCGTTTATTTTTCAAGATATTCCGCTCACAATGTTCAGACATGTATATGGCGGCGGCCATCTTGGATTTTGACGTGGCGACCCAATTTTCAATGGCGTTCTTCCTTATGCCGAGATACACCCACACACAGGATTAGAAGTTAGTAGTTCATTTATTTTTCAAGATATTCTGCTCACAAGGTTCAGACATTTACTTTTCAAGATATCGTGCTCACAAGGTTTAGATATGGTGACAGCCATCTTGGATTTTGACGTGGCGACCTAATTTTCAATAGGGTTCTTCCATATGCCTAGTTGCACCCACACACCAAATTAGAATTCGGTCCTTCGCTTACTTTTATAAAGATATTGCAGTGCACGTACGCACGCACACACGGACGCACACACGGACGGACGGAGGGGAAAACCATAGTCCCCCTTTCGCTCCGCGGTGCAACGGGGGACAATAAAAGGCATGTGTGAATGGAGTGTGGGACAGTGTGGGGAATCTCCAGGATTGGGAAGGCAAAATAAATCAAATTAAATAGTGAATTAATAGAAAGACCGTGGCCCTGCTCCCTCCTACTGTTATGTCTATTTAATTTATTTCCTTCCTTTAAAAAGTAGAAAGTAAACCGGTTGACGAGCATAGGCCTCTTTAAAGGCAAACCTTTTGGGTCGTCGTTTTGATGTACTGTTACGTTTGTAGGGGGTAGACAATGATTACCTTAGAGCCAGGCAGAGTGTATAGATTAGTATGCTCCGACTGGCATGAAGAGGAAGAAACCTTGATGTATCAAAAGTAGGAAATTTTTATAAACCGTATGTCGTAGAAGAACTTGTGTCTTCGTCCCCATGAGAGGGGTGGGGTTTGTTAATTAGCAAGGGATTATGGGTAAATTAATCCCCTCTATGTAATTGCCTTTGTAATCTTTTCCTGTGTTCCTTATGACACCGCACTACACATCATAGCCAAGCCAAGCAATCGACACCATAATTAATGACACAAATTAAAAACCAACCAGAAACCAGGCATCGAACACTACTGCGAACAACATCGACTTGGTGAGCGCACTGGCAGGGCCATGAGCCACGCCCCGAAGAGCAATGATTGGTCTGGGATTTGATTGACACAGGGACTGGTAAGATGGGACTCGCTGATAGGAGCGGATACGGAGACGTTGTGGGATGACGTCAGAACCTCAAGTACAAAATAGTTGGAACGGTGGACATTTTCTCTTCTCACTTCTTCTTGTTCTGGATCCCATAGCGAACGGTCACATTTTGTCCTCTTGCGCAAGGGAGATTCATCACGGGCAGTCGTGTTCCGAGATCTTGATAGTGATCGTGAGGAGGAAGAATTGCGGACCGAGGGAAGAAACTGTGGTTTCCCAAGCAAGAATGACGAGTGGACGGGCACTGCCTGCTCGCTGCACTCTCGACGAGGACAGGAGTGAGTGGAGTGTGCAGCGAGGCCTAGTTTGCACCCAAGGAGTGCAGCCTGCGGTTTGCCCACCAAGGCCTCGGACGATTTTTAACTATTCCTGACGAGATTCAAGAACAGCATTGAGCTAAGTGCAAATTTAATTTAACTATTCCTCCGTCGTGCAAAGTCCTTCCTTGGCACACCTGAGCTCCTCACCACATACAAGGCTTTCATCCACAGCTCAATGGAATACTGTTCCCCCCTCTGGACTGGTGCTCCTGCCTCACACCTAGCTCGGCTTCACGCTGTTGAAATAGTGCAGCAAATATGTGCAAATATTGTGGGTTTGATGATAAAAGTATAGAATTTGGCTCACATTTAGTACATACCACTAGGAAGATTTTTGGATATAGGGACATTGCATATTCCTCCTGGGGCCAAAATGGCGGCCATTTTACAAAATGGCCGTGATCCGGTATTACATAACACATAATCTGTAGGAGTTGTGCACGTTTTTCAACTAGAGATGCATGCAAGTGATGCAATATCACTTAAAATATAACCTGGGATGCCAATTAAAGGTCATACACCTTACATAACGGATTTATTGGGCCTATTAGGCAACAATTACGCAAAATTTGGGTTTTCTTATGAGTTTTGTCCGTATTTTTCACTCTGAAAATGATCGGTTTAACATTAAACTGCACTGTCACTGTGGAAGTGCGTTTACCCTTACATATATTATCTTACATTTATCTTTTACCCTTACATTGTCAGTAGGTACATGTCTACATCATATTAAAATATAACAATCCGCCATGCGGACAAAGGCGATCTAGGTGAGCAAACCGAGCATCAAACGTACATTAATGCCAACCACCCATTTACACATGTACGTTATGTAGTTGGATCTTATCAGCTAACGAAATATTCTCATTGGGTATTAAAGCATGGTAGTAGATGGGGTCTGCAATCCACAGTTGACCTATACAAAGGGGTTATGGTTGTGTTCTTTAAGCCGTCCATGATACTGCAAGTTCTACTCCCGAGCACACTGTCCGCCGCAGTGGCATAGTGCCGTGCACTGGAGTACAGCCTTCCTACACTTGCATTGTCCTCTGCATCCCTTCTTGCAGCCGCATCTGAGAAGTTGCTGGCATGCTTGCGTTGCCTCCGGGAGGGTTGTCCAGCAGACGTCCCAGCCAGTGTCACTCTTCACCCACCCCCATTCGCTAGGGGATGGGAGCTCTACAGCAGCAACCATCATCTGGCCCCAACAGTAGCCAGCTTGGTAGGCAGTTCTCCTGATGTGCTGTCTGAGGGCTTCTCGAGTTGGCGGGAGAGCATCTATTGCTCGACCCTTCTGGGTGAAGAGCTGCTTACGTGCATCGTTGACATGCTCGTGGCTGCTAGTGCGATCATACAGGAGAACGACGAAACGCTCCAAGCTGTCCAGGCTGTCATCTACGATTGAGGGGTTTGGTGTAGTGCCCAAGGCACAGAAGGTCGCAGTGACCTCATCACAGGCCTTCCACGTCTCCCATGCAGTATTTTTGCTCCTGCCTCCAAAGCTTGACACGGTATCACACCCAGTGAAGGCATGAAATGAGGGTAGTCCTCGACACTTGTCAGGCCCCAATGCCTGGGCCATCTCGTGAGCTGCTAAGAACCTAAAGCTCTTCCCGGTACCGAAGGCAACCCACAGCTCATCTATGTTGAGGCGTTCGGCTGCTGCCACCGCAAAGACTACGACATCCGTGTCAACTGTGCGCATCGACACCTTGGTGTAGCCCTGCTTCACAGCATCTTCCACGTGGAGCAGCATCCTGGTATCTGCTTCTTCATGTGTACATGGAGCAAGACCAGCGATGTCTCTGGCATGCGTACAGACCACGTCTTTGTGGAGAGTGCTGATGACTTGTTTCTCTGTCTCTTGAGCAGCTAGTCTCGTCGCTAGGAAGGAGAACAGCTCCACCTTGTTCTCATCGATCCGTAGGAAGGCCTGCCAGTTTCCTGGTATGGAACTAGATGGCTCGACTCGTCTCCGGATGCCTCTACCTCTCTTTGTGCGAGTGTCGGCCTTCAAACTGTCTGGCAGGTATTCATCCTCTAGTTTTTTAGGGCACATTTCCTGACACGGGCATCAAGCTCAAAGGTGGAAGCCTCGTGCAGAGTCTCCTTACCCGCCTGTCCGTCTCAAAAGAAACACTTGTCAACTGAAGGTTGTGGTTGGTCTACACTATGACGGGTGTACTTCCTTGGGACATCTGCACTGTGCTCACAGGAGGTTTTCCTCTTCTCAGCTCGAAACAGTTGGGTTTTGTTGTATTCGAGTCTACATGAATCATGCCACCTGGCTCTGTGGTGCTCGAATGTTGCTTAAATGCCCTCACCATCATCCAGTTTAGAGAGATCTATAGTCTTTGGCAGACATCCGATCTTGCTGAAGGCGAGGAGATTGTCTGCAAGAGTCTGGAACCCAGAACCACCGGTGCTACGCTTTGATTCAGCTGGACAGCATAGCTTCTCAGAGGTGTCTTTCTGACATAGCACACACTGGTCCCAATCTGTCAGACATGGAAGATGTGTTCCAGATGAGCCGGGCTGTTGGGGGTCCAACATCATAAAACGTTGGGCCATTGTCAGTCAGTCAGAATACGTTTAGGGTACAGCCACCAGATGCAACCACCACCATGACCTGAAAGCAGAATTAGCAGAATTAAGATATGCACAATGTCTCAGCTCTAGTACATATGTAGCAAGACAGATCTGTCAGATATAAGCATGACAAGGAAGAAAAACGTAATTTGCGTCCCTGTTAGGCCACCATACATAATTGTGTTCAAGTCCATGTGAGGCCTATGCATAACATGTCAATAACAAATGATACATAGATCCACTAGAATGTGTTTTGCACCAACCATAGTTGATATAGTATACACATATGGACTGGCATAATTCGGTCACTAGTCATATCTATGCACCCCGAGGGACGTTGAGTGACCACATGAGGGAAATAGGACCCTCATGTGGTCACTCACAGTCCCGAGGGGCGCATAGATGTGACTAGTGACCGAATTATGCCAGTCCATATGAGTTTTATAACACACCACCTCTTGAGGGCGCTGTAAACTGTCAAACATTAACGACAAGTATCATAATACTCAGACGATCTTTGTAAAAACCATTGCAAATTTTACCACTATTGACCGGTCCATAGTGTCGCAGCACCACTATGGACCGGTCCATAGTGGTAAAATTTGCACTGGCTATGCAATAGGCTATACTAGTGAACCACACATGACAGTGTTTTAGCCAATCGGGAAGGAGAATCAACAAGAGGTGTGTTATAATTCAACTTATGGGCGAAAATAGTAAATTTTGGCCGCCATTTTGTAAAATGGCCGCCACAGCTACCATGGGACAAATATGCGATGTCCCTATATCTAAAAATATTCCTAAGGGTATGTCCTAACTGTGTGCCAAATGCCATGCTTTTATCATCAAACCCCCAATTCTGTCAAAATATTTCACATATCTGCTGCACTAAAACCAAAGCTTTCAGAATCATTGGAATCTCCTGCGATGAAACTAACTCCGAGGGCCTTTCACTCACTCACTGCAGGCAGGTTGGTGGTCTTTCTGTCTTCTACCGACTCCTCTCTGACCTTGCTCCCCCAGCTCTCTCTGTGCTCTGTCCCCCAAATATTCCTACAGGTCACACAAGATCTGCCAGCAACCATCTTATGGTTAAACTGCCAAAATCTAGGCTCTCTGCTCACCTTCACTCTTTCATTCCCCTTTTCTCCCACTTCTGGAACAAACTCCCCCACTCCCTTCAATCCCAATCCTCCCTCCAGGTCTTTAAAACAGCTGTTCACCACCATATCTTATCTTCCCCTATCCAAAACCTTGATCTTTTCTACCCCCACTAATTCACCCCAGATCCACTTTTTTGAAATTCCAACTTCTTTCCTGGAAGTCCTTGCAGTGTCCATATGTTTTATACCTCTCCCACCTCCCTCCAAGCCCTCTCCCTCCCACAGATCTCTCGATGTCCCTGCTCTCAAATGTTGTGTTTGTGTCCTTCCCCCTCTCCCCATCTTGTTTACGTCTCCCCTTATTTTGTGTTTTATGTCCGTTTTGATTTTTTTTTTTTGTGATAAATGTTAGCTCTTTCACGAGCCTCGATCTTGTATACAAAAAAAAAAAAAAATGCCACAAATCACACATTTATTTTCCAGCTATTTTATCCTTTGTCTGTATTCGGGTCTGTGTGGGAGCACTCCAATTAGGAATATAGTTTTATCATGCATTGTTTTGTGACCGGTATTAAAAAAAAAAAAATCCGGTATTTTTGTACATTTAAATTCCTTCTCGGGTTGAGTTAATCATCACAGGTGTGAAGACCACCGGTGGACGTGTGAAGGTAAGCTCTTCGCTCTTCGCTCCCCCCCCATCCCCTCCCCCCCATCCCCCCCCCCCCCATCCCTCCCACGCGTGTTCTCCGCTATATTTTGACTGAACGCTTCGGAGTGTTAAGCTCGTTTTGTCCTCCGCGTCATCCTGCAGTTTTCACCAGAGGGTAGTCAAACGACAATACTTTATGCATGTGCGTGTATGTATAGAGTACCACAGCGGAACTTTGAACAGGCAACAGTCCGCTCACAAGCGCTCGTACGGGAGATTTTGTGTGTGTGTGTATGTGTGTGTGTGTGTGTGTGTGTGTGTGTGTGTGTGTGTGTGTGTGTGTGTGTGTGTGTGTGTGTGTGTGTGTGTGTGTGTGTGTGTGTGTGTGTGTGTGTGTGTGCGCGCATGCGCGCACAGTTATTAAGCATAACACATATTATTCTTCTCCTTGTTAATTCCACCTCCCCCTCCTCCCTTCACCTTTCTCTCTTTTTCTGTCACCCCCCCCCCCCCCTCCTTTCCCCCAATCCCCGCTCTCTCTCCCCCACTGCTCTATGTCTCTCATCCACCCCTCTTACTCCCCCCCCCCCCCCCCCCCCCACTTTCCCTCTCTTTCTGTTCCACCCCTCTCTCTCTCTCTCTCTCTCTCTCTCTCTCTCCCCCTCTCTCTCTCTCCCCCTCTCTCTCTCTCCCCCTCTCTCTCTCTCTCCCCCTCTCTCTCCCTCCCCTTCCCATCCACTCCCCTTGCCTATCCCTCCGCTCACCATCCTCTCTCCCCCTCCCCTTCCTCTCTTAATATTCCCGTCACAAAGCGACTCTGTGTTGCCCAGAAACGCCAAGGTACCTTTGCTAGTTAAGAATAAATCGGAACTTCAGGCTTCGTTTTTTTTTTGTTTTGTTTTTTTTGCATGCAGCACATGGCTGTGGGTAGCATCATTTGTTGGAAGCGCAGCTGTACCACCGATGCAGTGAGAGGGCAGATGTGACAATTGGTTAGAGCAGGATGTTATAATTTGTTCTGGTTGTCGGCGATAACTCTTCTACTCTTCACAAAGTACACCGTTGGATCTTTAACATCCATCAACAAATATCAGCAGACATGACGCCAGTTTAACGACACACACACACACACACATTGATGAATCACCCTGCCTGCGAAACACCAAGATGACAGTTTATAGCTGGGTCGGGATTCGAACCCAGGATAGCCAACTTAGAGGCGAGTGTGATCTTAAGGTTATTGACAACAATTCATGTGGGTCGGGGTTAACAGTGTCAGTTGTATTTAATGAGTTATCATGAAGGAGTTACAATGTGTAATTTACTGATTGAACCTTTGATTTCAATACTCGGTTAAATAAACAGCAAAGAAAAAGAAATCCAGATGAGATTGATTGTTATCACCAATCACAGCAGCTGAAAACGACTCCATTTTATTTATAATTAGGCTTCATATTGTCAGAAGATGCCACCACATCCATTCCACAGCTGTTCTCTTTTCCTCCTCTTTCATTTGCCCGTCCACATCTTCTCCCCATCTGATTATCATTGCCTTGATTGATCAATCTGATGTGACGCTAAGAATGGTGTGTTTGTTTTATCCAAAGGAAGCATTTGGAACTAGAACTGCACTCAGTAGGGAGCATACATACCTCCACCTGGTTGGCCATATCACTCAATGGTGAAGAATCACTTAAAATATATACTTGCTGGATCCGGATCCAGATCTTCACCAAAATTGAATCGATTCTTCCTTGTCACACACACAACCGGTCCACCAAGTTTCGTCCAAATCCATCCATAACTTTTTGAGATATCCTGCTATGTATCGTTTTGGGCCTTATCTCCCATTGGTGAAGAATCACTTTAAAAAAAAAAAAACCAAAAATTGTATACCGTAAAATGGGGTGAATAGGGACAGCAAGGTGAATAGGGACAGCAAGGTGAATAGGGACAGCAAGGTGAATAGGGACACAAACTGAAAAAAAGTTCGGAAACCATTTTCGCTGAAACTTGATAACCACACTGATTTGTTGATATTTGGGTTGAAAGTGTTCTCTTGTTGTTTTAAAAAGCAAATTATTATATAACTTATTAACCTAAGTATAGCAACTTATTAACCCCATATATGGATTTTTATGGCTGTCCCTATTCACCCCGTTTTACAGGTGAATAGGGACAGTCACTAATACAAATAAATAATAATCAAGAAACAATCCTGAGTTTCCAACTTATTGCTAAATTGATCGCTCAGATGGATGCACATAATATGGACCCATAATATAAACCACGGTGCCAATGAAAAAAAATATGGGGTAAAAAGTTTCTCCAAACTGTCCCGATTTCTTGATTATAATTTTTTTGTATTAGTGACTGTCCTGATTCACCCGTAAAACGGGGTGAATAGGGACAGCCATAAAAATCATATTTATTCCTATTTAACCCATATATGGGGTTAATATGGACTATAAGTTGCTTTTTAAATAAACAAGAGAACACTTTCAACCCAAATATCAACAAATCAGTGTGGTTATCAATTTTCAGCGAAAATGGTTTCCGAACTTTTTTTCAGTTTGTGTCCCGATTCACCTTGCTGTCCCTATTCACCTTGCTGTCCCTATTCAACCCATTTTACGGTAACCATAAACTTTGACACTATGGTCAGGATGCATGTGTTGATTGGATGACCATACACTTTGACACTATGGTCAGGATACATGTGTTAATTGGATGACCATAAACTTTGACACTATGGTCAGGATGCGTGTTGATTGGATGACCATAAACTTTGACACTATGGTCAGGATGAATGTGTTGATTGGATGACCATAAACTTTGACACTATGGTCAGGATGCATGTGTTAATTGGATGACCATAAACTTTGACACTATGGTCAGGATGCATGTGTTGATTGGATGACCATAAACTTTGACACTATGGTCAGGGTGCATGTGTCAATTGGATGACCATAAACTTTGACACTATGGTCAGGATGCATGTGTTGATTGGATGACCATAAACTTTGACACTATGGTCAGGATGCATGTGTCAATTGGATGACCCTAAACTTTGACACTATGGTCAGGATGCATGTGTTGATTGGATGACCATACACTTTGACACTATGGTCAGGATGCATGTGTTAATTGGATGACCATAAACTTTGACACTATGGTCAGGATGCATGTGTTGATTGGATGACCATACACTTTGACACTATGGTCAGGATGCATGTGTTAATTGGATGACCCTAAACTTTGACACTATGGTCAGGATGCATGTGTTAATTGGATGACCATAAACTTTGACACTATGGTCAGGATGCATGTGTTGATTGGATCCCCATACACTTTGACACTATGGTCAGGATGCATGTGTTGATTGGATGACCATAAACTTTGACACTATGGTCAGGATACATGTGTTGATTGGATGACCATACACTTTGACACTATGGTCAGGATACATGTGTTGATTGGATCCCCATACACTTTGACACTATGGTCAGGATGCATGTGTTGATTGGATCCCCATACACTTTGACACTATGGTCAGGATGCATGTGTTGATTGGATCCCCATACACTTTGACACTATGGTCAGGATACATGTGTTGATTGGATCCCCATACACTTTGACACTATGGTCAGGATACATGTGTTGATTGGATCCCCATACACTTTGACGCTATGGTCAGGATACATGTGTTGATTGGATCCCCATACACTTTGACACTATGGTCAGGATGCATGTGTTGATTGGATGACCATAAACTTTGACACTATGGTCAGGATGCATGTGTTGAATGTATAATCATAAACTTTGACCCCTATGTTCAGGATGCATGTGTTCATTGTATAACGGCACTCAGTAGAGTCCCAATGGTGAAGAATCACTTTAAAAATTCTCGTAGCCGAATCCGAATCCGGAACTTCACAAAAATCGAATCATTTAGTCCTTGTGACATACACTACATCTCTCTGCCAAATTTCCTCCGAATCCGTCCACAACTTTTTGAGATATTTTGTTCACGGACAAACAGACAAACAGACAGGGGTGAAAACATAACCTCCATCCACCTTTGGTAGCGTAGGTAAAAAATACAAAACGAAAATTGACAATTTTATGTAACATTAACCTTTGCCCTTTTGATCTAAAAACAAACAAACAATAGACCCCTACCTTTTGATTAGTGAACCAATTCCGTGACCCAATATGCAAATTCTTTAAATTTCAGGTTAATCGGATTTTGCCTTCTCCGTATTATAAGCTTTAGTGAAAATTTGATGACAACTGACATGAAAACTGAAATGACAAAACTGAAATGGTAAAAAAGTTACGGACCTGGACAGACATGCACACACAGACACACAGAAGTGATGACAAAGCCCGTCTCCTGCTGTGTTGGGGACGCGCTAATAATATGTATTCGTTTGACAAGCTCTGTATACCCATGCTCTTTTGTCTTCACACTGAATTACTTGCTTCTCTTTGTTGTAATGTTTGGATGTTTTACTTTTGTTCCATTTAAAGTTATTCCTCAATAGAGAAACATGTATTCAAGACTTGAGCTTTCAAATTCTGTTGTAAACAAGGCCACATATTTGATTGGTGTCATTGACACTTGAGAAAGACTTCCTCCTCTCAGTATTCTACATTTTCTCCCAATATCTAATACTAGTGGGGGCACCCATAGGAATCCCACGAGCATGGACGTGTGTGACATTTGGACATCTTAATTTAATTGCTGCACATTCAGTTTTACAAAATGGCTCCTGTAAATTCATAAGATCCACGAATGATGTAATCTACACAATATATTTACTTCTGATAACATGTGATTGCACGGGAAATACAGTTTGAAATGTGTAATTGCACCTAATGTAAAATGTGACTTCAAGAGCTCAAATCCTCTCCCTCCATGCCCCCATCCCTCCCACATCACGCACACTGCACAGCGGAGAGGATCACACACCAGGGAGAGTATCACACACCAGGGAGAGTATCACACACCTGGGAGAATATCACACACAGGAGAGGGGAAGAGGATCACACACAGGGGATTGGGTCACACACAGGGGATTGGGTCACACACAGGGGATTGGGTCACAGACAGGGGATTGGGTCACAGACAGGGGATTGGCTCACACACAGGGGATTGGCTCACACACAGGGGATTGGCTCACACACAGGGGATTGGCTCACACACAGGGGATTGGGTCACACACAGGGGATTGGGTCACACACAGGGGATTGGGTCACACACAGGGGATTGGGTCACACACAGGGGATTGGGTCACACACAGGGGATTGGGTCACACACAGGGGATTGGGTCACACACAGGGGATTGGGTCACACACAGGGGGTTGGGTCACACACAGGGGATTGGGTCACACACAGCGGATTGGGTCACACACAGGGGATTGGATCACACACAGGGGGTTGGGTCACACACACGGGATTGGGTCACACACAGGGGATTGGGTCACACACAGGGGATTGGGTCACACACAGGGGATTGGGTCACACACAGGGGATTGGGTCACACACTGGGGATGGGGTCACACACTGGTGATGGGGTCACACACAGGGGCGAGGGGAGGAGGATCACACACAAGGGAGAGGATCGCACACCGGGGAGAGGATCACACACAGGAGAGGGGGAGAGGGTCACACACTGGGGATTGGGTCACACACTGGGGATTGGGTCACACACACAGGGGAGAGGGGAAGACGATCACACACAGGGGAGAGGATCGCACACCGGGGAGGGGATCACACACAGGAGAGGGGGAGAGGGTCACACACTGGGGATTGGGTCACACACTGGGGATTGGGTCACACACACAGGGGAGAGGGGAAGACGATCACACACAGGGGAGAGGATCGCACACCGGGGAGAGATCACACACAGGAGAGGGGGAGAGGGTCACACACTGGGGATGGGGTCACACACTGGTGATGGGGTCACACACAGGGGCGAGGGGAAGAGGATCACACACAAGGGAGAGGATCGCACACCGGGGAGAGGATCACACAGGAGAGGGGGAGAGGGTCACACACTGGGGATTGGGTCACACACTGGGGATTGGGTCACACACACAGGGGAGAGGGGAAGAGGATCACACACAGAGGAGTGAATCACACACAGGGGATTGGGTCACACACAGGGGATTGGGTCACACACAGGGGATTGGGTCACACACAGGGGATTGGGTCACACACAGGGGATTGGGTCACACTGGGGATGGGGTCACACTGGGGATGGGGTCACACACTGGGGATGGGGTCACACACTGGGGATGGGGTCACACACAGGGGAGAGGGGAAGAGGATCACACACAAGGGAGAGGATCGCACACCAGGGAGAGGATCACACACAGGAGAGGGGGAGAGGGTCACACACTGGGGATTGGGTCACACACACAGGGGAGAGGGGAAGAGAATCACACACAGGGGAGAGGGGAAGAGAATCACACACAGGGGAGAGGATCGCACACAGCAGAGGGGGAGAGGATCACACACAGGGGATAGGATCACACACAGGAGAGGGTCAGAGGATCACACACAGGGGATAGGATCACACACAGGGGAGAGGATCACACACAGGGGAGAGGATCACACACAGGGGAGAGGATCACACAGCGGGGAGAGGATCACACAGCGGGGGGAGGATCGCACACAGGAGAGGGGGAGAGGATCACACACAGGGGATAGGATCACACACCGGGGAGAGGATCGCACACCGGGGAGAGGATCACACACCGGGGAGAGGATCACACACAGGAGAGGGGAGAGGGTCACACACTGGGGATTTGGTCATACACACAGGGGAGAGGGGAAGAGAATCACACACAGGAGAGGGGGAGAGGGTCACACACAGGGGATTGGGTCACACACTGGGGATTGGGTCACACACTGGGGATTGGGTCACACACAGGGGATTGGGTCACACACAGGGGAGAGGGGAAGACGATCACACACAGGGGAGAGGATCGCACACCGGGGAGAGGATCGCACACCGGGGAGAGGATCACACACAGGAGAGGGGAAGAGGATCACACACAGAGGAGTGAATCACACACAGGGGATTGGGTCACCCACAGGGGATTGGGTCACACACAGGGGATTGGGTCACACACCGGGGATTGGGTCACACACAGGGGATTGGGTCACACACAGGGGATGGGGTCACACACTGGGGATGGGGTCACAGACAGGGGAGACGGGAAGAGGATCACACACAAGGGAGAGGATCGCACACCGGGGAGAGGATCACACACAGGAGAGGGGGAGAGGGTCACACACTGGGGATTGGGTCACACACACAGGGGAGAGGGGAAGAGAATCACACACAGGGGAGAGGGGAAGAGAATCACACACAGGGGAGAGGGGAAGAGAATCACACACAGGGGAGAGGGGAAGAGAATCACACACAGGGGAGAGGATCGCACACAGCAGAGGGGGATAGGATCATACACAGGGGATAGGATCACACACAGGGGATAGGATCACACACAGGGGATAGGATCACACACAGGGGATAGGATCACACACAGGGGAGAGGATCACACACAGGAGAGGGGGAGAGGATCACACACAGGAGAGGGGGAGAGGATCACACACAGGAGAGGGGGAGAGGATCACACACAAGAGAGGGGGAGAGGATCACACACAGGAGAGGGGGAGAGGATCACACACAGGAGAGGGGGAGAGGATCACACACAGGGGATAGGATCACACACCGGGGAGAGGATCGCACACCGGGGAGAGGATCACACACAGGAGAGGGGGAGAGGGTCACACACTGGGGATTGGGTCATACACACAGGGGAGAGGGGAAGAGAATCACACACAGGGGAGAGGGGAAGAGAATCACACACAGGAGAGAGAATCGCACACAGCAGAGGGGGGAGAGGATCACACACAGGGGATAGGATCACACACAGGAGAGGGGGAGAGGATCACACACAGGGGATAGGATCACACACAGGGGAGAGGATCACACACCGGGGAGAGGATCACACACCGGGGAGAGGATCGCACACCGGGGAGAGGATCGCACACAGGAGAGGGGGAGAGGGTCACACACTGGGGATTGGGTCATACACACAGGGGAGAGGGGAAGAGAATCACACACAGGGGAGAAGGGAAGAGAATCACACACAGGAGAGAGAATCGCACACAGCAGAGGGGGGAGAGGATCACACACAGGAGAGGGGGAGAGGATCACACACAGGGGATAGGATCACACACAGGGGAGAGGATCATACACAGGAGAGGGAGAGGATACGCCGTTCATTGCTGGTCTCGTTCTGTTCCCTCATTCTTCCATACATTTTGGAAATGGCAGTTACAAACGACCCTCATGCAACTCATTGAGACAGTGCTGACATAAAGAAGCAGGTATGACCACCGACCCAATGACAATGACCGCCCCACATTACACAACCTTGAGCTAAAGACAGCTCGGACGCACTCAACGCATATGGAGCATATTCTGACGTCGAGAGCAACTCACACCAAGAACCTGACAAACCAACATGCGCAACATGTGACAGCATGGGATCATGACGAATGGCAGCAGCCACTTCCACAGCAATTACCAGACCAGATTCAAACTGTTCCAACATGAACACTCGACCTCATGTACAGGTTCAGCACCAGCATTTGGAGAACAAAGCTCTGCCCCTCTTCCCACATGCAGATTACCTAATAATTGCAACTTTTTATTGTGACTACGTCTAAAGAATGAAACATTCCGACTATATAAAGAATACAGCCCAAATTGAAAAGTCCCTGGGGAAAAAGTCTTATGGGCGGTGTATAAGAACATTACATTACATCCTTCTGTCCAGCAAAAATCAAAATTACATATTTTTTAATTAAAGATTTCAAAGAAACTTATTTAAAGTGTACGTGCACATAGCTTCTAAAATAAGAACGAAAAGATATCTCTCTGCAATTTCCCGTCTGTGTTATTTACTTATTTCACATTTGTAAATTACATGTCCATTCACACGTGAAATGGAGTTTGTTTATTAATCCTGGACATGAACACGATTCAGCCTCGAAAACTCGTGCGAAACCCCAAAAAAAAATTATTAAAGATTTCACGATTTTATTTCCTATAGCTATACACTATGAAAACGCAGCATCTTTGGGCAGTGTATAATCGCTCCGAACGAAACAGACATTGCCTGGTCTTTTGCATGAGTTGTAATCAAAATGTACCTTTGTTTCTTCAAAAAGTAACATGATAGAAGACATGTTGATTCTGTCTTAAAATGGACATCAGAGGCCTATTAATAGGGGCATCAGAGATATGCAAGGAAAACAAAATGGTGGAAATGTGTTTTTGAAGCGGCTTTTTGAAGCCACTCCCTCAACGGGGAAGGCCACACCCACGGACGGACAGACAGACTGATCACCTTAGCAGAATATAATAGAGATTGATGGTCATTCTCCTACCCTCATTCTCATGCTCCAAAAAGTGTTAATAACTAACATTACTTTGCTTCTCATGGCAGTTTGCATTCCTTCGTCAATGTTCGGTTCATCAAACCTGTCGTTCCAATTGTCCACTGACACTGGCCTTGACAAAGTCTCATGTGTCTCATTCTTTCATGATGTCGACATGATGCTCCAATTATTGAATGTAGAACTTGTGATGTGATGACAAAGCTTTGTTACTCACGTCTGACTTTGTTGTTCGAACCAACACACACACACACAATCAAATTACACTGACAGACAACTTGCTCTCCAGTTGGCTTCTCAGATCGTTAGATCACAAATGACGTTCCGTGCTGCACAACTGACTTGAACATTATAATGAGCTTTAGAAGAGCAGGAGAATCCTCTGGATGGCAGCACGTCCAGTCGTCCACCGCTGTGCTGTCACTTCAGTTATAATCCATATTGCGTCATATCTCTGTCTTCTGTCTCATTACTGACATAGTTATTACGACTTCATCCTGGAGACATTGTCTTGCACTGGGATTTTGGAAATTGTCCCATCTACCGTATAACGTATTAAAAGAATCAGGTATCAGGTATAAGGTATGTGGCAATATATTGGTAGTTAAATGAAAAAAAGTATTATTGAATGTACAATATATTAGCCATTGAATTAGCATATTAGCCATTGAATACAATATATTAGCCATTGAATACAATATATTAGCCATTGAATTAGCATATTAGCCATTGAATACAATATATTAGCCATTGAATACAATATATTAGCCATTGAATACAATATATTAGCCATTGAATACAATATATTAGCCATTGAATACAATATATTAGCCATTGAATTAGCATATTAGCCATTGAATACAATATATTAGCCATTGAATTAGCATATTAGCCATTGAATACAATATATTAGCCATTGAATACAATATATTAGCCATTGAATACAATATATTAGCCATTGAATACAATATATTAGCCATTGAATACAATATATTAGCCATTGAATACAATATATTAGCCATTGAATTAGCATATTAGCCATTGAATACAATATATTAGACATTGAATTAGCATATTAGCCATTGAATACAATATATTAGCCATTGAATACAATATATTAGCCATTGAATTAGCATATTAGCCATTGAATACAATATATTAGCCATTGAATACAATATATTAGCCATTGAATTAGCATATTAGCCATTGAATACAATATATTAGCCATTGAATACGATATATTAGCCATTGAATTAGCATATTAGCCATTGAATACAATATATTAGCCATTGAATACAATATATTAGCCATTGAATACAATATATTAGCCATTGAATACAATATATTAGCCATTGAATACAATATATTAGCCATTGAATTAGCATATTAGCCATTGAATACAATATATTAGCCATTGAATACAATATATTAGCCATTGAATTAGCATATTAGCCATTGAATACAATATATTAGCCATTGAATACAATATATTAGCCATTGAATACAATATATTAGCCATTGAATACAATATATTAGCCATTGAATACAATATATTAGCCATTGAATACAATATATTAGCCATTGAATACAATATATTAGCCATTGAATACAATATATTAGCCATTGAATACAATATATTAGCCATTGAATTAGCATATTAGCCATTGAATACAATATATTAGCCATTGAATTAGCATATTAGCCATTGAATACAATATATTAGCCATTGAATACAATATATTAGCCATTGAATTAGCATATTAGCCATTGAATACAATATATTAGCCATTGAATACAATATATTAGCCATTGAATTAGCATATTAGCCATTAAATGCAATATATTAGCCATTGAATTAGCATATTAGCCATTGAATACAATATATTAGCCATTGAATACAATATATTAGCCATTGAATTAGCATATTAGCCATTGAATACAATATATTAGCCATTGAATACAATATATTAGCCATTGAATACAATATATTAGCCATTGAATACAATATATTAGCCATTGAATACAATATATTAGCCATTGAATTAGCATATTAGCCATTGAATACAATATATTAGCCACTATATTAGCTCACCTTCTCTGCAACCAATTTCAACCTTTAGGGTTTCTTTTTTGGGAGGGATGTATTGTATAGAAAACCAGTGGATTCTTCAAAAATTCGATGTGAAAATTTCCTTTAAATATTGATAACATCAAATGGTCCACTTGTTCTTTCAACTCCGAGTGTGTTATGTTTGGGCCACTGATGATGTCATCATACAAAAAAATTGTTTTCTTCCCCATTCTAGGATGGAATCATCTGTTGCAACACAGACCCTGCCTGCACCCACGCACCATGATCACTCTGACAATGGATGGAGGAACTTAGAATGCAGGAGGAATTCCATCCACTCAGCGAGCAGCGGCAAAGTGAAAGACGTGGAAAAGAAATGGAAAACCTGTGTTGGACAGGTGTGGATTTAGTCACAACCTTCTCAAGAATCTGCGGCTCTGCCTCAAACTTTGCATGTCTTTCTCTTTTGTGGGAAGGTTCTCCGGCTGACACGGTGGGACCGTGGTGATGGCAAAGGTGCTAAACGCACGCTCACATTGTATGTGTAAGTCTTCAATTTTAAGCGGATACATCTCAAAACCAGATTTTAAAACCAATTATAAACCCGATACAAACAAGCAAACGTGGTCTCGTGGTAAAACATACATCGTTGATATATAATATATGTATATATATTATATATATATATATATATATATATATATATATACGTATATATATATATATATATATATATATATATATATATATATATATATATATAAACATATATATAATATACATATATTATATACATATATATATATATATATATATATACACACACACACACACACACACACACACACACACACACACACACACACTACCAGTCAAAAGTTTAAGTACACTCGTAAAGTACCTGAACCTTTGACTGGTAGTGTATATTGTAATCTACATACTTTATGTTTTGCGTTCAGGTGCATTTACCTGGCTTTCCACGAGCTGTTGTTACCAACAATGTACATATGATGCGCATGTTACAGTTTCAATGTGTCATGGAGTTCCCATATTTTCACGTCTTGACACTCTTCACCTAAACGTCACAGCAAAAGGTCACAATAACTTTTGTTCGGTATCATGCACCCGGTCATATAAAACTCTTTCCTATCTGAAAAAAGGGATGTAAATAATTACATTCTTTTCCACTGCCGTAAAACAAAGTTGTTGTTTTTTTAAGCTAGGTCATTGCTGTAAATGACAAATCTGTTCGGTTTGTACGCAAGTTCGTGCTGTGTACAACAATCGTCGACCTACCGAGTCGCAGTTGGTACCTGGTGACCATTTTCACAATAAGTGGCTTTGAGCGCTTGCAGTTGTAATTTCTTCACTACACAGAACCCAGCACAATGACACCTTGTTTTCATCACATCCAAGGAGCGTTCAAAACGTTGAACGAAACTCACAATAGTCCATAAATCGACAACTTTTGGTTTATTTTTCAACGTATACATTAATGACTACCCCTTGTAGGTATTTCAGCTTTTACTGCCAACGTGTTTTGTAATATTTTGTGGGGGGGGGGGGGGGCGGGGGGGTGGAGTGGAAGGTAATGGAAAATTGCCTTGGATGATGAAATAGACATTCGGAAGTCCTTGTGATTCCAAAGAGATCAATAAGGATGAGGATGAGAGAGATGATAGAAACATGGCGACGTCATGGTGTATACATATACCTTGTGCTGCGTACTGTAATATGATAAATATTTTTCAATTTCTGCATTTCTTGCTTTGGTGGAAGACTGAAACTTTCTCACAAAGCATCGTGGTAAGGTTTATTTATATATTTATTTATTTATTTGCTGTCTGTCTTTATTTATCTGTTTGTTTGTTTGATGCTATTTAGCCTTTCAGATTATTGTTGTTGTTGTTGTTTTTCACATATAATTGAAATATGCGAACTACCAACTTACCCTACCACATCATGAAGGTGTCTTATTGTTGCCTTAAGGACTTTAGTGTTCAATGCATTTCATCATTTTCCTTTGTGCACACCATTTGCGACAGCTTGGTGAAGGCCACAGTGCCACGGTTCATCAAATAGCAGACTCACGCTCATTGTGTGTCCTCGCCATTGCTAGTGAACAGCTGCCAGTTTGGGGACGACTTGCACCTGTCTGTGTGTGCAGTGCCAAATTTGGAAGTATACGCTACCTTGATGTATATATGAGTACGGACAGCTTCTGCGTTATGTAATCTGTTTTACCAGCATTTGGTGATGAATTGCATTGACTTTGAAATATAACCTGTTTGCATCGTCTCCAGACTTTGATTTTGCTTTCGTTTGTAGAGCTTTTCCAGGATGCAGGTGATCCGCTGAGCAGAGATAGCCAGACGTGCTTGAACCTGCTCTTCGTTAAGCGTATCGTACAACCAAATACCAAATCTTGCAGTTTTCTCTGCATTATATGATCAAATGCAGGGTATATGAACTGAATATACTACAAACAAATAAATAGATTGACGAATGAATGAATGATTTAGCCCATTGCATGTGGGGTGTATTAACCCTTGAATGCAGTGATTGGGCCTCGGAGGCCCACAAGGTTTTTTTGTTGCAAAAACTATGCTGTACAATTTTTTTTGGAATGAGCCTCATTTTCACCGACTTTCATGTTGTTACACAAAATTCAGTGACATAAATAAATAAAAATTTCATTCAGGCTCATGGGAAAATCTTCATTCTCCAATTATAACCCGAAAATCCCACACGAATGCAGGCCTGGGGCCTTCGAGGCCCCGCATAAATGTTGTTGTACTACTATGTTATATCATTATTTTCTATCTTGTGCATGAGCTCATTATTATGCTCCTATAACTTCGTTACAAATAATTCAGTGACAAAAATATGAAAATTTCATTCAGGTTAGTGGGAACATTTGTGGGGCCTACGAGGCCCAATGGCTGCATTGGTGTAGGATTTTTGAGAGTTGTGGTCATATACATTCGAAATAAAAGGATCAGTGAATCATATTTTTTGAGCAAATACTCCTCCATGAGCCTCAACTTTTTAGAGAAAAAAAAGTTGAAAAACCAAGAACCCAAAAAAAAATTGGCAACAAAAAACATTCATTACTTGTATGGGATTCTTCCAACTAATAGGATCAATGATTCACATTTTCTGAGCAAATTGGATTGAAAAAGGATTTTATCAAACATTACACGTTTACATTACACATTACATTACACGGCCTCCGAGGCCCAATGGCTGCGTTTATGTAGGATTTTTGACACCTGCATCTAAGGGTTAACACTGCTTTTCTGGAAACTTGTACTATGACCAGCAAAGGTGGAACATAGACACCTGCACACAACAGCAGAAGCATGCGATGCTCCAGGACAGCCGCAAGTAAGCGGTGCTTCCACTCAATCAACAGCTTTATTCCAACTATGATCCAGTAAAGCAAGCCATTCCACTTCACGTTGGAAGCTCTCATTTTATTCAAACGGACCCAATAGTTTGTCCTGCTTGTGTGTCATATACCTATCCTGACAGCCCACACCTCCACCTCTCCCTGCTTACACGTAGGTTGTTATTCATTGCCCTTTTTCTTTTTGATTTGCAAAATATACTCATGGACGATCAAGTTGACTGACGGTAAAGAGGCAACGAACTAACAGTGAGTAAATGCTGCCATGGTTGTGCACAGCAAGTAAGGGAATGAACAAACAGCAAAAGCGGAAGGGAGGAAACTCCGAAACGTATAAGTAAGAGGGTTTGGTTAGGTAGGGTCAATGGGAATAGAAACAATTGTGGGTATGGACTAGGGATGGCATGAGATGGTGGTGTACTGCTTGCTTTCAAGGCCTGGAGGGAAGTTTGGGATTAAACCATCTCCAGAAGTTCATCCCAAAAGCAGGGGAAAAAAAAGAGGAACAATAGAGTTGAGGTGTGCAGGAAGTCTTGATTTTAGGAGTCGAACCAGAATGAGGTTACTAGAAGTACGCACGGTTCCTGGAGGAGCTGTGGTAGGTTGGAGGGCTGTGAGAGTAGAGGAAGCTAGACTAGAGGAAATGTGGACTACCAACTTGCCTGTGATATGAGAACAACAGGTCTTGTGCTTTAGCCTCATTGCAAAGGATGCCAATAATGTTGAGAGCTCAATATCCCAAAGAACCCAAGAGGAGGGATATGTGATGCTGGTGCCCCAGCCCATAGAAGAGAGCAGTACTCCATTGAAGTTTTTTTTTTTTTTTTTTTAATAAATCCGATGTCCCTCTATGTTTGTAAGATCTCCTATAAGGAAGGTAAAATTAAATGTTGCAGATGACTGCCAGGAGTGGGCAGGAGTGAGTACATTTAGTAAATATTTTTTTTGTTTGTTTTTCATTCTCATTATCAGCGGAAATACCAATCGCTTGTCATATAAACGATAGAGAATAAAATATATGCAAGCTTTAAGTAAACTATAGCAGTGTAACATACACACACTAGAGAGTTCATGGAGCACGATACCGCGTGTAGTGTTTAAATAGGCTATATAGAGGAGGGCCTTGCAATTCACGGTGGCAACATTATTGAAAATTCCCATTAAACGCAAATCCGCAAACTTTTTTTTGGGGGGGGGGGGGGATACAGAATTGAGGCTCGTGAAAGAGCTAACATTTATTTCACAAACAAATCAAACAGACAAACAAAATATATAAAAAGAGGGAGCGGAAGACAAGATGGGGAGAGAAGGGGAAGCACACAAACACAACATTTGAGAGCAGGGAGATGTGTGGGAGGGAGAGGGCTTGGGGGGAGGAGGCGTGGGAAGGGGGGTGGTGGGAGAAGTATAAAACACAAGGACGTCCAGGACAGAAGTTGGTATTTCAAAAAAGTGGATTTGCGGTGAAATTAGCGGGGGTAGAAAATATCAAGGTTTTGGATGGGGAAGATAAGAGATTGTGGTGAACAGCTGTTTTAAAGACCTGGAGGGTGGAGTGGGATTGAAGAGAGTGAGGGAGTTTGTTCCAGAGGCGGGAGAAAAGAGGAATGAAGGAGTGAAGGTGAGCAGAGAGTCTTGATTTTGGCAGTTTAACCATAAGAGGGTTGCAGGCAGATCTTGTGCGACCTGTAGGAATATTTGGGGGACAGAGCCCAGAGAGAGCTGGGGGGGGGCAAGGCCAGAGAGGAGTCGGTAGAAGATGGAAAGACCACCAACCTGCCTGCGATGAGTGAGTGAAAGGCCCTTGGAGTTAGCTTCATCGCGGGAGATTCCAATGATTCTGAACGCTTTGGTTTCAACAGCGTGAAGACGAGCTAGGTGTGAGGCAGGAGCACCCGCCCAGAGGGGAGAGCAGTATTCCATTGAGCTGCGGATGAAAGCCTTTTATGTGGTGAGGAGCTCAGGTGTGCCAAGGAAGAACTTCGCACGACGGAGGATGCCCAGTCGGCGACTGGCTTTGGAGGCCAGATTTGAAATGTGGTTTTTCCAGGAAAGATCATGGCAGATAGTGAGACCCAAAAGCTTGAGTGACAGAACTTCTTGGAGAGGATTATTCAGAAAGTGGATGGGAGGGTTGTCCAATCGGTCTTTTCGGAGAGGCATCGTAAGAGTGTGAGATTTGTCAGGATTGAAAGACATGTTCCACTTGTTTGCCCAGTCTGTGATTTTGTCCAGGTCTGCAGAGAGTGAGGAGGCTGCAGACTGCCGATCTGAGGGATGAGGAATGGAGCGACAGAGAGTAGAGTCATCAGCAAAGAGATAGAGAGGATTTTCAAGAGAGTCAGAGAGATCATTGATGAACACCAGAAAAAGCACAGCGCCCAGAACACTGCCTTGGGGGAACTCCAGCCTGAACAGGAAGAGGAGATGAGAGAAACCCATTCAGGGCCACACGTTGACTACGACTAGAGAGGAAGTCTGCCAGCCATGCGTGGAGATTTCCATGGATACCAAAGGAGGAGAGTTTGGTGAGCAGAGCGGGGTGCCAGACCATATCGAAGGCACGTGATATGTCAAGGGAGACAGCTCTAATTTCCTGTTTGGCATTGAGGACTGCCAGGAAGGTAATAGGGAAAATCTTAGAACCTTAGAAGGTAATAGGGAAAATCGAGTTAGGGACTTCAACTTTAAAGTTTTTCCAAACTGTACCCTTAGTTAACACGTTTGTGCATTGTCTTTGTGCTATTTATTTTCATGAATAAAGGAGTTATTAAGAACATAAAATAAAATATTATTTTCCTGAGCTAATGACATAAAATAAAGTTTATTTTCTTCAATTACTAAGATTATGAAACTTACCTTTAATAATGATGATTATATCAACTGAGTGAAATCACCACGAGGCTACCACTGAGTTATTAACCCTGTGAACTCACCACTAGGCCATTACTGAGTTATCAACCCTGTGAACTCACCACTTGGCTACCACTGAGCTATTAACCCTGTGAGGTAATCACTGAGCTACTACTGAGTTATCAACCCTGTGAAGTTACCACTAGGCTACCACTGAGTTATCAACCCTCTGAACTCACCACTCGGCCACTACCTAGTTATCAACCTTGTGAAGTTACCACAAGGCTACTACTGAGCTATCAACCATGTGAAGTAATCACTAGGCTACTACTGAGTTATCGACCCTGTGAACTCACCACTTGATAGTTGATGCAAGCCAAGTTGATGTGGCGATTGCCCAAAATCAACTGGCTCAACCTGTAATTGCATGGAAGCATGTTCTTCATCCATCATGGATTGACACCCATTTTTGGTGCACATGCGGCACGTTTGCGAAAAAGTCTCACATCATGCAAAGCTTCCCTTATTGTCACACTCCATTTTTCTGTTTGTCTGTCTGTCCATTTCCTTATATCTTGTGTATCTTGAGACGGATAATTGTAGGGCCACCAAACCTATCTGACAGAATGGGGACACCATGGGGAGCGTCGTAGAGGTGGGGGTGGTGATGTTGGGGGAGGGGGGAGTGGGAGGGGAAAGATGTGGGGATGTTTAATTAAGTTACTAATTTAAAAGATTTTCAGATTTAAGTGGGGAGAAGGTGGTGTGGAAGAGGGTGGAGGGTAATCTATTTAACCTCTTTAATTGATTGTGACCAAACTTTTCAAGGATAGTGTAGGCCCCATGGGGAGTAGAATAGGAGGAGGGAGGTTTTGCTAAGGGGTAGTAGTTGTGTGTTGTTGTCTTGACCTGAGGGGGGGGGGGGGGCGAGGTTCGGGAGGTGGGGCTGACCCAATTACTGTCAAATGTAGGTTTATATAATATGTAAATTGCATGTGGAAAATCTCAGTCTCACCCTATTGCTTCTGAAGGATCCTAATATGAACTCACCTATCTATTTCCTTGGTCATCCCCTGGAAGAGGTACAGTTTCTTCAACTTCTGGGCTTCTCCATCAGCCATGACATTTCCTGGGCCAACCACATACAGCAAGGCCTCCAAAGCACCTCATTCATCAGAATCTGTAAGGCCTTTGTCTGTAGCACAAAAGTACTGCTCTCCCCTATGGGCTGGTGCCCCAGCATCACATCTGACTCATCTAGATTCTGTGAAATCGAAAGCTCTCGACTTTATTGGAATCTCACGTGGTGAGGTTGAAGCACAGGGTCTATTGCTCTCGTATCCCAAACAGATCAGTGGTCTCTGTTTTCTCCTATCTATTGTCCAACATTGCTGCCTCACTGTTCCTCTGACCCTCTCCAATAACTCCAGGATGCGTGCTTTCTTCAAGTAACCACATCCTGGTGAAACTTCCAAAATCCAGACTGACTGGGCACCTCAACTCTCTTATTCCTCACTTTGCCCGTCTATGAAACAACCACCTACCAGAGCATCTACTGTGGATGCCTATTTGCTGTGGTTGTACCCCCAATGCAAGTTGGGGGCCAAATCTTCTCCATTCTTCATTCTTCCTGCTGCCAGGATTTGTCAGAGCAGCGTCAGAGTGTCGATAGATCCACATGGACTGGCACTTTTCCTCTTCTCTCTCTCTCTCTTGCCCTCTCGCCCTCTCTCTCGTCCTCTCTCTCTCGCCCTCTCTCTTGCCCTCTCTCTCTCCCTCTCTCTCGCCCTCTCTCTCGCCCTCTCTCTCGCCCTCTCTCTCACCCTCTCTCTCGCCCTCTCTCTCTCTCTCTCTCTCTCACCCTCTCTCTCTCTCTCTCGCCCTTTCACCCTCTCTCTCTCGCCCTCTCTCTCTCTCTCTCTCGCCCTCTCTCTCTCTCTCGGCCTCTCTCTCTCTTGCCCTCTCTCTCTCTCGCCCTCTCTCTCTCTCTCTCGCCCTCTCTCTCTCTCTCTCGCCCTCTCTCTCTCTCGCCCTCTCTCGCCCTCTCTCGCCCTCTCTCTCTCGCCCTCTCTCTCTCTCGCCCTCTCTCTCGCCCTCTCTCTCACCCTCTCTCTCTCGCTCTCTCTCTCTCGCCCTCTCTCTCTCGCCCTCTCTCTCTCGCCCTCTCTCTCTCTCTCTCGCCCTCTCACCCTCTCTCTCTCTCGCCCTCTCTCTCTCCCTCTCGCCCTCTCTCTCGCCCTCTCGCCCTCTCTCTCTCTCTCGGCCTCTCTCTCTCTCTCGCCCTCTCTCTCCCTCTCACCCTCTCTCTCTCTCTCTCTCGCCCTCTCTCTCTCTCGCCCTCTCTCTCTCTCTCGCCCTCTCTCTCTCTCTCGCCCTCTCTCTCTCTCTCGCCCTCTCTCTCTCTCTCGCCCTCTCTCTCTCTCGCCCTCTCTCTCTCGCCCTCTCTCTCTCTCGCCCTCTCTCTCTCACCCTCTCTCTCTCGCTCTCTCTCTCTCTCTCTCGCCCTCTCTCTCTCGCTCTCGCTCTCTCTCTCTCTCTCTACATCTGTCATGGCCCTGACTTTGTGAAGGTGGGGGTACACCATCTTGGATGTGAGGGATCTGTGGGTCACGCCTGGGAGATTGGTTGGCTGTCTCCGTGGCATGAGCTTGTTCAAGAGAACTGTCTGGGGCTATACAACAACAACAACCACCACCTACCAGAAGCTGTTCTGTCTCACTATTCTCTCCATGACTTTAAACAGTCATTCAATGCACCACCATCTCTTGTCACCCCAATTCTGACCCATTAACCTTTCCTAACCAAACCATTTTCCTTGCTATTTTCAGTGTTTCCTCTCCTCCTCCTCTTCCTCCTCCTCTTTTCCTGTTCATTCCCTTGATGTGTGTCCCACTGTCAGTTCTACCTTTCTCTTCCATGAGCCTTGCTCCTGTAAAGAAAACAAAAAAAAGTCTGCCGTCAACAGCTATAAACAATCTCCTTTGAGAAAATTGCCTCACTGTGTGCTAAATACTCCATATTGGGGAAAGAAACCCTATCATATGAAAACAATCCAATTATGTGTATCCCTTAAACAAAGCCGCAGAGTGTAGATAATGAATTATTTGCACTTCGCCGAATGCGTGCAAAAAATATCAACGAATGTGTCCTCGACTGCAAATGGCAAACCACAGCAAACCGCCATACCCTCCCTAGTTACCACTGAACGCAACCCCAAACCCCTTCATCCCCGCAGCCCCTCACCCACAGCACCTTTCCCAGTGGGTTTTGCTACAAGCAGACAGCTCCCTATAGCACAAAAGCAAATTCCAGGTGACATCTGATTTGCGCAACTGGCACTCTCAACCCCAACATCTCACGGACTCACATGTATGCACTGAGAGCCCGTACATTTCAAGGCCGCAATGTTTTTTTTCTCGAGGTCTTCAGCACGTCGCAATAACGCAAACGTTATGGTCGTTTGGCCGTGGCCATATATACTCGGGCCCAACTTGAGTCTCTAATTACATGTGCGTCTGCGGCACAAATTATGATCGCCTTCTACTCGGCACACCGGAGCACCGTAATTATACGAATCCTCGCAGCGGAATAATTCGGAGTCATGAATTGTTTCCTTTGGATGCCAATGGAACCCAGGACTAACAAAAGCAGTAATATCCCCGTGAATGTAACTCAGTTTTACTTCCATTTTATTATCGCCTTAATCAATAGCAAACGACTTAGTCGAGGAAAGGCTTTGGGTGAAACATTTGTTTTAACTTCTAAATGGAAAAGTGGAGAGGTTCACTGATTACTTAATTTATCCAAGAAAGAGCGCGCGTGCACGAGGAGCTTGCGGGGTCACAATTTGGGGGCTCGGGTCTTTGGAAGTGAAGTCGCACTGTTGTCTTAGTTCTCTGGCTCTATGTTGTAGCTCGTTCAATAACCCGAATGTTTCTCCTCGAGCACCAAGGATAACGAGCACCCATGCCCCTTTGATGGCGTACGCGCAGAACGCCGGGGGGAAACTCGCGGTGGCTCGAAGGGCAGTTGGGTGGCTTCATCTCGTCCCAAGTTTCCATCTGTAAATCCAGAGTCCAGGCATGGAAGATCACTAGAGCCAGTGATCACTAGCGGAGTGCGAGAGTGAAATGGAGATGGAAACTGGCGCGTCTTATAGATTAAAAAAGAAGAAAATAAAATATACAGCAAGTATTGTTTCTATGTCTTGGCAGTGTAAGATTGCCTGGGAAACAAAGCAATCTCGGCCTAAAGTAAATGTTACATAAACTCATTTGGACAGGTAATAATGTGTATGGGGAGTAAAGGTGATAACAAAAAAGAGAGAGGGAGAATGTTTGGTACCAGAAAATCGGCCACCGAAGGTACAGTATACGATGTTTGTACAGCAACTGGCCAAAAACCGGCAAAATACGCCAAATTATGAGTTTGATAGCTTTGGGAAAAGACTGTTCGCTTGCTGTAATCGGATTACTGAAACTTAGCAACTGTAATCCGTTACGATTACTCCTTAGGGATCTGTAAGATGATTACAATTACTCCATGCCTTTTGAGGCGTTGTTCTTTGGGATTACTTTTGATGGGTTAGATACAGTATCAGTTAGCGAGGATTGGGTTAACGAACGTCGATTACTGCAACAGTTGATGGATTCCAGCATCAATGGACCATGGATGACTATTTAAAACGAGAGTTCGTAGAACACCTTACCCCACATATTCTTAAGAAAAGGCCCAAGGGAAGGGTTACCTCCTCCATTTTTATTTGGATGAAGTTAGCTCAGGCGTTGCATCGCTGGCCGCCGCCATTTTGTCTGAATCTCGATATTCCCCCACCCAAATTTGATTGGTTGAGACGGCATACAATTTTGCCAATGTACTCCTAAACTGAGGTTTTCGGACGTAAAAAAATCCGATTTGTGTTCTACAGAGTTAAAAATGTATAATTCAACTGAAAGAAATAAAGTTTTGAAGGCTGTCGAAAAAAAACATTGAATCGGAAGTTTTTCCATGCCTGTTGTGTCCTTTATGATGTCCATAAAAAACATAAAGTTTCCTGCATGGAATGATTTCCAATTATTTTTGACTGCCAGACAGACTGAAGCAATTGCTTCACCCCATATGCACACGCGGGATCAGTTGCCATCCAATTTTATCAAATTCAGAGCCAAAGTATTACTAAACTGCAGGTTCGTGTTCTACAGCGTTCAAAGTATGAAGTTACATTTAAATTAAGCAGTTCCTCGACCATATTCTGAGACACACACAGACAGAGTGAATAAGGTGCTTTCCCAAAACACCTCGAGGACCCAAACAACCCCGAAGACCCAAAACACACCGAAGTCCCAAAACACCCCGAAGACCCAAAACACCCCGAAGACCCAAAATACCCTTAAAGGCCCATAGGATCCAATATACCCTTAAGACCCTAGTGCTATGTGTGGGGTAATAGGCCATCGTGTCGGGGATAATGTTGGCTACTGTGCATTTTTCACGCAGGATCTTGTGGGAGATAGTAAGGACCCATTGCTCCTTATGAACCATGGACCATCATGAATCAAGCTCAATACAGAGTGTCGGTGCTCCTGATGCAATTTCTCTGGCTAGGGTTACAATCCTGGAGGGGTCGTCACTCCAACACAGGAAAATGGACCATGGGTGACCATTTTATATAGTCCGTTGCTCAGGATGATATTGGCTGCTGTGCATGACATGCAGGACATTTTGGAGTTGCTTTCTTGATGTTATTCAGTAGACTGTCAACATGCCCCATCATGAATCATGAAAAATCTATCATATATCTATGGCTAAAACGGTGTATGTTCTACTAATTAATCCTCCACGTTGACTGTAGGTAGCTTATTTGGAACTACTGGTTGAAGCGGCTGAAATCTTTTGCGAACCACCTGGCCAGGCCTGACATTTCAACTTGTGCTGACGAATATGAATTTGTAATTGTGCAGGTTCATGGTGCCAACGATGTGTTGGCTTAGGTGTTGGCTTAGCGGTTAGGGTGCCGGCTTGGGATCCTAGGATCCTGGGTTTGAATCCCGGTCAATCGCTGAATTAACGCCAGGGGGGTTGACTCAGCCTGTCATCCTTCCGAGGTCGGCAAATTGAGTACCAGCTTGCTGGGATGAATGATCATGGTGTGTACCCCGATTTAGAATAGGTAGACCGTATCCCTGCACATCCTAAGAGCATGACCAAGGGTTGGCGTCAGGAAGGGCATCCGGCCATAAAAACATTGCCTCAAACAGGGAACCATGATTGTCATGGGGCCCGCAAGGCTAACCCCCGCTCGAGCGGGGAAAATGGCCTTAAAACGATCATTCATTCATTCATGGTGCCAACGATAACGCTAACTCACATACACTTCGCCAATTGTGAAGTCCACCAATAGTGCTCGCATACCTGCCACCCAGGTTACCATCCATCCAGTATGGACCCTTGTCTGCAAAGCACCAATCGAACCTAGTTTAGACTGAACCAGCAATATTGCATCATTATAACCCCTTGTCCATCATTATACGGTCATTTGTGCTGTGGTTTTAAACTGAACTCGTCATGTTCATTTCTCCAAACGGGGTACACCTCACCAGAGTGGAACCAGGGGGTCTTTGATACATGTGCTGGGGGGCTACAAGAGTTTACATCTCACCATTTAACTGAGATACTCCTCACACAGGTCTTCTTCCGCTCACCTTAAATGCCTCTCCTAATCTGGCTTCACTCGCCCTAAATGAAGGACAGTGATGGTGGCTGGTGGGGACCTGCGCCCCAAACTATACAGTTGCTTTCCAAATCGCTTTGTCTTTAGTTTCCATCAAAGCCATAATAATGAATCTCACTGCAATTACACTTTCAACTTTGAGATGTTCATTTAAGTCTAATATGGAGTCGTTCAATTCATCGAGCAGTCCGATTGACGATCAGGGCCCTTTTAAGCAATAAAATGGCAGCTCTCCATCTTGAGACTTGTCACAACAGATAAGCTTTTTTTTCTGAGAATCTCTTGTGTATTCCTTTTGTTAATCAGCAGTTATCCAGTGGCTAATCGCCCGTGCACACACTTGTGATCTTCAATTTGTGGCTTGGGTTAGAATGCCAGTAGATTGCAATCTACACTCACAAGAGTGTAGACTCGGCATGCTGAATGCCAGACATGCTGAATGGAGAAGGTGGATCAGACTCGGCAACGGTTGCTCGAGTGAGATGTGCATGGAAGAAGTTTCGGGAACTGAGTGGCGTGCTGATGAGGAGAGTGTCGCTGAAGCTGAAGGGAAAGGTGTATGCTGCATGTGTGAGAAGTGTTATGATTTATGGGAGCGAGACATGGGTAATGAACGTAGAGCAGCAACGAAGGCTGGAAAGGGTGGAAATGCGAATGGTTTGATGGATGTGCGGAGTATCGTTGAGAGAGAGGAAGACAAATGATGAATTGCGAAAGATGATGGGAATATTGCCTGTGATTGATGCTGTGAAGAGGAACAGGTTGAGATGGTTTGGTCATGTGTTGAGGAAGGATGAAAGTGACTGGTTAAGAAAAGTGATGGAAATTAATGTAGAAGGACGTAGAGGACGGAGAAGACCGAGAAAGACTTGGCTAAAGATGGTGGAAGAAGAAATGCGGGCAAGGGGGTTAACAAGGAGAGATGCAGAAAATAGGGCAAAATGGAGAAGATTGTCATGGGGACTGCAAGGCTAACCCCCGCTCTAGCAGGGAAAATGGCCTTAAAATGCATGTTGTTGTTGTTGTTGTACTCACAAGACGGTGCACACTATTCCCACAGGGAGGGAGAGAGGTTGCATACTTACCTTTGAGCTTAGTTTAGGTTTGATTCCCAGCCCGACTACAAACTGTCCGTCAGGTGCTTCCTGACCTGGAAAAAGGTACGCCATCCTTTGTGCGGACATTAAGCTGGGTTTCCGGTCTGCAGGTATTCGGTGGTGGTCATTAAGGATTCCACTATGTATTTCAGGATTAAGTGAGTTATCACCAATACTACTACAACGACTAATCTTCTTATTACAATAGAGCAAACGTATATGGTTATGTCGTTATGTTTCTATGCGACGAAAACGTCTTCTTCTTCTTCAAATAAAATTAACACCTTCTTAATGAATCCTCTTAATTACGTTAAAACTGCTGAGACCCCTCAGACCTTTGACGACCCTTTAATTCCCCCAAGACCCTTCAGACCACCAAGACCACTGAAGACCCAAAATACCCTGAAGACCCAAAACACCCCAAAGACCCAAAATACCCTTCAAGGCATCAAGAAATACCCTTAATAAAGAAATTCAAGGCATCAAGAAATCAAGAAATACCCATCAAGAAATACATCAAGAAATACGAAATGGTCAAGAAATACCCTTCCCTGAAAATGTCTGCTGCTCTTCTTCTGCTCCAATCGGCTCTTCTGACCATGTGCTTGTTAAAGTGGACATCTCTCTGACCATTCTCAGAGAGCCTCCTCAGCGTCGACGAGTCTGGCATTTCACTCAGGCCAACTGGCACGGTCTTCAAGCAGCCATCAATCATCTGGACTGGTCTCCCATCTCTACCGCCTCTGACATCAACTCATCCTGGGAATTCTTCCAAAGTAAATTGCTCTCTCTCATGCACAGATTTATCCCATCTCGTCTTCAGTTGTCATACCCTTCCTCCCGTCCATGGTACACGGAATATTGTGGTGAGGCTATTGCCCAGAAACAACTTGCTTTCGTCTCCTGGAAAGCAAATCCAACGGAAGGAAATCTCATTTCCTTTCACAAAGCCCGAAACAAGTGTGTGTCCACCCTCAGGAGAGCCAGGAAACAATATCTCACCGTTCTCAGGACCGAACTCTCTTATCTGACTCCCTCTTCCAAATCCTGGTGGCGTCTGGTCAAATCTGTTTCTGGTGTTTGTTCCCCCTCCATCCCCTCCCTCACCTCAAATGGCCACACGGCTGACTCCGCATGTGAAAAATCTGAATGCCTCAACTCTGTGTTTGCCTCTCAATCTTGTGTCCCAAACCCATCCCTCTCTGTACCTACCGTACCCAGTCGTACCCAACTGCTCCTGGACTCTGTGTCCTTTCCTCCTGACAAGGTGGAAAAGTTTCTGTCAACCCTCGTGGTCATCTTCCATCTGCTTGGAAATTTGCCAACATCACCGCTTTGCACAAAAAAGGTGCAAAAACAGATCCCAGCAACTACAGACCAATCAGCCTTCTCCCAATTATCAGCAAAGTCATGGAATCCATCATTGCTTGAGATATGAAATCTTTCCTATTCTCCAATGCTTGATCTCTGATCATCAATTTGGTTTCAGACCTGGACACTCTACTCTGGACATGCTGCTTCTGCTTTCTCAACAATGGATGGAGGTCCTCAATGCCAAACAGGAAATTAGAGCAGTCTCCCTTGACATATCACGTGCCTTCGATACGGTCTGGCACCCCGCTCTGCTCACCAAACTCTCCTCTTTTGGTATCCATGGAAATCTCCACGCATGGCTGGCGGACTTCCTCTCTAGTCGTAGTCAACGTGTGGCCCTGGATGGGTTTCTCTCATCTCCTCTTCCTGTTCAGGCTGGAGTTCCCCAAGGCAGTGTTCTGGGCCCTGTGCTTTTTCTGGTCTTCATCAATGATCTCTCTGACTCTCTTGAAAATCCTCTCTATCTCTTTGCTGATGACTCTACTCTCTGTCGCTCCATTCTTCATCCCTCAGATCGGCAGTCTGCAGCCTCCTCACTCTCTGCAGATCTGGACAAAATCACAGACTGGGCAAACAAGTGGAACATGTCTTTCAATCCTGACAAATCTCACACTCTTACGATGTCTCTCCGAAAAGACCGACTGGACAACCCTCCCATCCACTTTCTGAATAATCCTCTCCAAGAAGTTCTGTCCCTCAAGCTTTTGGATCTCACTATCTGCCATGATCTTTCCTGGGAAAACCACATTTCAAATCTGGCCTCCAAAGCCAGTCGCCGACTGGGCATCCTCCGTCGTGCGAAGTCCTTCCTTGGCACACCTGAGCTCCTCACCACATACAAGGCTTTCATCCGCAGCTCAATGGAATACTGCTCTCCCCTCTGGGCTGGTGCTCCTGCCTCACACCTAGCTCGTCTTCACGCTGTTGAAACCAAAGCATTCAGAATCATTGGAATCTCCCGCGATGAAGCTAACTCCAAGGGCCTCTCACTCACTCACCGCAGGCAGGTTGGTGGTCTTTCCGTCTTCTACCGACTCCTCTCTGGCCTTGCCCCTCCAGCTCTCTCTGGGCTCTGTCCCGCAAATATTCCTACAGGTCGCACAAGATCTGCCTGCAACCCTCTTATGGTTAAACTGCCAAAATCAAGACTCTCTGCTCACCTTCACTCCTTCATTCCTCTTTTCTCCCGCCTCTGGAACAAACTCCCTCACTCTCTTCAATCCCACTCCACCCTCCAGGTCTTTAAAACAGCTGTTCACCACCATCTCTTATATTCCCCCATCCAAAACCTTGATCTTTTCTACCCCCGCTAATTTCACCCCAATCCACTTTTTTGAAATACCAACTTCTGTCCTGGAAGTCCTTGGTGTCCTTGTGTTTTATACTTCTCCCTCCCCCCCCTCCCTTCCCACGCCTCCTCCCCCCAAGCCCTCTCCCTTCCACACATCTCCCTGCTCTCAAATGTTGTGTTTGTGTGCTTCCCCTTCTCTCCCCATCTTGTCTTCCGCTCCCTCTTTTTATATATTTTGTTTGTCTGGTTGATTTGTTTGTGAAATAAATGTTAGCTCTTTCACAAGCCTCGATTCAGTATACAAAAAGAAAGAAAAAAAAAAAAAGGCCCTGAGGCTCAAAAAGACCCTGAACACCCAAAGACCCAAAACACCCCCAAAGCACCCTGAAGACCCCAAAGACCCTTAAATACCATTTACACCCAAAATATCCTAAATACTCCAAAGAACCAAAATACCCCAAAGACTCTTTAAGACCCAGAGGAAACAAAAGACCTTTAAGACACAAAAGCCCCTGAAGACCCAAAAGACCCTGAATACCCAAAACACCCCAAAGAACCAAAATACCCTTAAAGGCCCAGAGGATCCAAAAGACCCTGAAGACCAAATGGCCCTGAAGACCCAAAATACCATGAAGACACAAAAGACCCAAAAGACACCGAAATGGTCAAAGATGCCTATCCCTCTGAAACGACGTGTGGTGAGGAGCGCGGAGCGCGCCGAGTCACACTAGTACTAATAATAATTATTTTGTCGGCGGGGAAATGTTTTTGTCAGAAATGTTTCATGAACCTGCGGCCAGGCCTGCAATTCAGTTGCCCTGAAACAACTTGCCTTCGCCTCCTGGAAGGAAAATGGAAATGTCAGTTCCATCCACAAAGCTCGAAACAAGTGTGTCTACCCTCAGGAGAGCCAGGAAACTATATCTCTGCTCTCAAGACTGAACTCTCAAACATGTCTCCCTCCTCCAAATCCTGGTGGCATCTGGTCAAGTCTATTTCTGGTGTCTGTTCCCCTTCCATCCCCTCCTTTGCCTCAAATGGCTACACAGGTGACACTGATCGTGAAAAAGCTGAATGCCTCAGCTCTGTGTTTGCTTCAAAATCTTGGGTCCCAAACCCATTGCCCTCTGTACCCACCTTACCCAGGCATACCCAAATGCTCCTGAACTCTGTGTCCTCTAGCGACAAGGTGGAGTAGTTTCTGTCAAACCTCGACTGTGATTCTACAACTGGACCAACAGCCCACGGGTCCTAAAATCCTGCTCTGCTGCTCTTGCAAGCCCTCTCTCTGTTCTTTTCACCTCCGCTTTTGTTCAAGGTCATCTTCCATCTGCTTGGAAATCAGCGCACATTACCTCTTTAGACAAAAAGGTACAAAAACAGATATTTGCAACTCCAGACCAGTCAGCCTGCTCCCAATCATCAGCAAAGTCATGGAATCCATCATCGCTTGTGATGTTAAATCCTTCCTCTTCTCCAATGGCTTGACCTTGGATCATCAATTTGGTTTCAGACCAGGTCACTCTACTCTGGACATGCTACTTCTGCTGTCTCAACAATGGATGGAGGTCCTCAATGCCAAACAGGAAATCAGAGCTGTCTCCCTTGACGTATCTCGTGCCTTCGATACGGTCTGGCGCCCCGCTCTGCTCATCAAACTCTCCTCCTATGGTATCCATGGAAATCTCCACTCATTGCTCACAGACATCCACTCCAGACAATGTCAGTGTGTGGTTCTCAATGGAATTCTCTCATCTCCGCTTCCAGTCCAGGCTGCATTTCCTCAAGGTAGTGTTCTGGCCCCTGTGCTTTTTCTAATCTTCATAAATTATCTCTCCGACTCTCTGGAAAATCCTCTTTATCTTTTTGCTGATGACTCCACCCTCCTCCGCTAAGAAACTCTATCGAATGGCTTTTTTTTTTTCATTGAGTGGGCGTGGCCTGTTCCTGTACACTCTCTTTTAAACATCCACACAGGACATAGTCTGTAGGGCTGAGATCAAGAGATCTGGGAGGCCAATTCACATCTTCAAATCTGGAGATCACATTTCCAGGAAAATGCTCTCGCAGCAGTTGCATCCATAGACATGTAGTAGCATGTAGCCCCGAGTAGCAAAAGTAGCATGCCATGTAGCCCCGAGTTGTTTTTTCATGGAAGCTTGCCACACATCTGTTTATTACTTTTATTGGTGTATCACGAACTTGGAAGTGTCTTCAATTCATTTTGTGATCACAAATAGAAAGAACCCAGCAGGAAGGTGGCTCTCACCACCCACTCTTTCAACACGAGCCAGTACCTTTAAATCCAGGAATAGCTTCCTTCATGCTGTTCAGCCCCTGGATGGTAACCCTCACAGCCTCAGGATAGATGCCTGGTCAACGCACCTGCGAGTATGACCTCACAAGCTGCCACTTGGCCCTGAGGAGTCCCTGCCAAAAGAAGCAATCAAGACCTCACAAGCTGCCACTTGGCCCTGAGGAATCCCTGCCAAAAGAAGCAATCACGACCTCACAAGCTGCCACTTGGCCCTGAGGAGTCCCTGCCAAAAGGAACAATCAAGACCTCACAAGCTGTCACTTGACCCTGAGGAGTCCCTACCAAAAGGAGCGATCAAGACCACACAAGCTGTCTCTTGACCCTGAGGAGTCCCTGCCAAAAGGAACAATCAAGACCTCACAAGCTGTCTCTTGACCCTGAGGAGTCCCTACCAAAAGGAGCGATCAAGACCTCACAAGCTGTCTCTTGACCCTGAGGAGTCCCTGCCAAAAGGAACAATCAAGACCTCACAAGCTGTCACTTGACCCCGAGGAGTCCCTCCCAAAAGGAGCGATCAAGACCTCACAAGCTGTCTCTTGACCCTGCGGAGTCCCTACCAAAAGGAACAATCAAGACCTCACAAGCTGTCACTTGACCCTGAGGAGTCCCTACCAAAAGGAGCGATCAAGACCTCACAAGCTGTTTCTTGACCCTGAGGAGTCCCTACCAAAAGGAGCGATCAAGACCTCACAAGCTGTCACTTGACCCTGAGGAGTCCCTACCAAAAGGAGCGATCAAGACCTCACAAGCTGTCACTTGACCCTGAGGAGTCCCTGCCAAAAGGAGCGATCAAGACCTCACAAGCTGTTTCTTGACCCTGAGGAGTCCCTGCCAAAAGGAGCGATCAAGACCTCACAAGCTGTCACTTGACCCCGAGGAGTCCCTCCCAAAAGGAGCGATCAAGACCTCACAAGCTGTCTCTTGACCCTGCGGAGTCCCTACCAAAAGGAACAATCAAGACCTCACAAGCTGTCACTTGACCCCGAGGAGTCCTTCCCAAAAGGAGCCAGTGAGATACGGCTAACCTGGCTGTGTCTCAACCGCCTCCGGATTGGAGTTGGACGCTGCAGAGTCCTAATGCAAAAATGGGAATCCATAATCAAAATGGCCCTATCGATTGCACATGTGGAGAGGCTCCTCAAACAATGGAGCATCTCCTGAATTGCCCTCTCTTAGCCTTGTGGACCAGACAATTTGAACTCCTGTGACAGAGCCTGTGTTCTGCAGTATCTGGGAAAAGTGTAACGACACAAAAGAAAGAAGAAGATTTGTGCCGAAATCGTAGACTATCTGTGGAAGAAATCCTGCTCAACCACAAATGCTAGTTTGTTCATGTGTCCAATTTGCCATTCCTGATGATTAATTGTTTCATTTTGTTTTAATCTCCAGTTCATCTGATACAACCTGGAAAGGAAAAAGCAATAACTACCTGCCATTGTCATCGACTTATTCCACCCTGAAATCTGTCCCATCCTTTTGCTACCCCCTCGAGTTGGAGGAATCGTAGTAGTTGTAGGAGTAGTTCTAGTAGTTGGCGCAGTTGTAGTTGCAGTTGTAGCCAGTGGCTGCTGGTTGCATCATTGCTGGATGTATGTCTGTGCCACTGATGCAGTGCCCCTGTTAACAGCAAGCTTGTACTCATTTTGCCGGCCTCAGAAGGATGGCATGCTGAGTCAACCCACCTTGTGTTATTTAACGGCACGGCAAGGGCTCAAATTCAAGACCCTAAGTTAGATCTTATGGCAGCCATCTGAAGAGTTGAGCCAACACCCGTTTTTTTTGTTTTTTTAGTTGTTGGGGTGGTAGGGGTAGTTGCATTGCTCACCCTTCGAGTAAAAATCTACCACAACTAAAAGCAAACACACGTTTTTCGCAGTTTGTTTGACGTCACATTACACGTCACACTATTTATTAGTCAGGTTCACTATGTTTTTTCGTTCAAAATCGTGGTAGATTAGCAAACCTATACATTTTTGGAAACGTTATTACATGGAAAATCTGAAAATCAATGTTTACATTTGCCAATTCCGACCAATTCGACCAATCGACCCATTCAATTCGACCATTCGACCAATCGCTTCGATCGACCAATTCGATCGATTCGATTCGATTCATCGAATTCGATTCGATCGACCAATTCGATTTGCCAATCAATTTGACCGACCTTTGCTTGTGTGGAACGGACTGTGAAAACGATGCGGACTATATTGTCGGATACGACACACGGGACAGTGATGACGAACTCTAAATGGCATATTCTGTAATCGTGTATGTTTGATGCCATTGACCGCCTGTGTATATTTTGTCATTGACTGCCTGTGTAGATGTGAAGTTATACTGACTGCATGTGTATGTATGATTTTGCTGACTGCCTGTGTATGTTTGGTGATATGAATTATTGTGACACATTTTGATGTTATTAACTGCCTGTACAAAATGATAACATGTATTTGATTATGCAACTTATCGCGAATATAAAGACAGTATTTTGCAATTCAAAACCTTTGATTCGTGTCTTACCATTCCCCATAGCACTAATTTGATACTTTCATTGGATTTCTTGTCCCTGAAAATATAGGTTTAGTATATATTTTTAAGGTTTTAGGGTAATTCGAGGCAGAAATAGAACAAAATATGTATTTTACAGTGGCCATTTTGAAAATCCAAAATGGCCGCCATACAGGTATCTCTCCAAATGTAAACATTGATTTTTAGTTTCCTTGTGCTATAACCTTTCCAAAAATGTATAGGTTTGCTAATCTACCATGATTTTGAACGAAATATAATTTATTGACATAGTGAACCTGACTATATGCAGAGAAGTCGTGTTCTTCATTCTCAGACAGTGTTGCAGTCATGCCAGCTAATATTACATTGTTCTATGCAACGATGCCAACCAACACGGCTCATTCAACAAGAATACATCGATTGTCTTATAATTAAATGAACGCGAGGCAAGCGTTGAAACCATAATGGCAATTAATTGATGATCAAGGAGAAAGAGAAGGAAGACGGTTTTTGGTGTCAGGAGTGGGATTAGCGATAGTTCGTGACCTCGAAACAGCCCGACAGCCTTCTAATCGGTGAAGATACATCGGAGTGACAAAGCCGGGCGAGGATCCAAGTGATAATTGTCCTGGGCTCCAATTATAGCTGGTGAGCTGATTCGAGAGGAATGGGAGATGGAACGAGGGGAGGGAAGTGTGAACACACTCAGGAGGAGCTGGTGAGCTATGGCGTCATTGTGCAACGATTTTTACTCTCTCGCTTTGCCCGAGGCCCGAAGGAAAGGTAAGCTGTAATTCGCTCCACTATTGTAATGGTCCCTTGTGGGAGAAACTTTCCCACCATTGGCTCAGGACAACGAGCTCCTTGAAACACACGCCCGTTATAGACTGCACGATGTATCTGCCGGAATAGCAGCAACATTGAGCTGTCATTGCTGGCGGCATCTTACAGAGGATCCTCAATCTTTCCTGTCCGCACCTGTAATGGCTTTTTTTGTTTACTGGTCTCTTCGGACTACCATCGGTACCTCTCCCAATGCCAATAAAACCATCATGTGAATAGTAAAAAGCTCCGATGTATGAACTTTTGGCTGACGCTTTGTGAGCATGCGCTGAAGTTCCATAATGGGTAAGCCATTTATTATGTACTACTACAACTACTTCTTTAGCAGCACCAACCAATCGCGCATCGTGGGGTCTTCTGGGGGAATTGTTTTTTGCCTCAAGTCTTTCACGAGCCGGCTGGCCAGGGCTGACGTTCGACTGGACCCTATTTGGGCTGAATTTTTTATTAGCTCAGGGTGGTGGAAATATCTCACCTACTCTGCATGATAGACACTGTGAGATATTTACCATGCACCGGCTAATGCTGGCAGATGGGACATCCGGCTTAATGACCTCCGAGGGACAGCGCACCTTGTGTGATGCAAATCCCTAACTGCGAATGACCTATCCTAAAATGTATAGTCTGGTCTGAAATCGAACCCAGACTGGAGATTTATCCTCTTGACTGGTGTCCAGCTCGTATCCAGCTCGTCCTTCTCTTTGAATCGATCGGGTGAAGCCGAGCGAGCCAATTAGTGACCATTAAGAGACCTCACACACGTTCATCCAGACTTCCATCGCCGATCGCATCGGACCAAGGAGATTTATACTTACAGTGAATACGACATTAGATGAATCGAAGATACAACTCTGAATCTATAGATATTGGTTTCATGGCAATCGATCGATCAACACACCCGCGCATGCGCACACAGTTCCCACCGAATCACCATTAACTTTATATGGCTATGGAGGGCGGCATTGACACATTAGGGGATAATTCTCAATAAAACAAACAAGAAGACGTCATGCGGAGCATGATACTTGCAAAATCCGCCCTCCACCCCCAAGAAAAAAAAATTCCATTGATACAGCAAATTGTCCATTTCATCAAGATTAAAATTGACAATCTTGATCAAAGCTCGGATCAACAGGAAGAAAAGTGACGATTTTTCAGATGAAAAATGATGATTTTGGAAGGTTGACCTTGAGTAGACCTTTGACCTTTTGACCTCAAATAGTTAGTTTCCCTATTTAGTGACTCAATGTGCAAATGCTGTTCAATTTTCAAGTCAATCGGATGAAAATTGAGGATTTTAAAAACTTGGCCTATGTTGACCTTCTGGCCCATGTTGACCTCAAAAATAGTTGGTGGTTGAATTCAGTGACCATATTTGTAAATCCTCTTAGAATTTCAAGTCAATCAAATGAAAATTGGTGATTTTAGAAATTCGGCCTATGTTGACCTTTTGGCCCATGTTTACCTAAAATATAATTTGTGGTTGAATTCAGTGACCAGTTATGCATGTCCTCTTCAAATTTCAAGTCAATTGGATGAAAATTGAGGATTTTTGAAATTTGGCCTATGTTGATCTTTTGGCCTATGTTGACCTAAAATATGCTTGGTGGTTGAATTCAGTGACCAGATATGCAAGTCCACTTCAAATTTTAAGTCAATCGGATGCAAATTGAGGATTTTAGAAATTTGGCCTATGTTGACCTTTTGGCCAATGTTGACCTCAAATATACTTGGTGGTTGAATTCAGTGACCAGATATGCAAGTCCACTTCAAATTTTAAGTCAATCGGATGCAAATTGAGGATTTTAGAAATTTGGCCTATGTTGACCTTTTGGCCAATGTTGACCTAAAATATGCTTGGTGGTTGAATTCAGTGACCAGATATGCAAGTCCACTTCAAATTTTAAGTCAATCGGATGCAAATTGAGGATTTTAGAAATTTGGCCTATGTTGACCTTTTGGCCAATGTTGACCTCAAATATACTTGGTGGTTGAATTCAGTGACCAGATATGCAAGTCCACTTCAAATTTCAAGTCAATCGGATGAAAATTGAGGATTTTAAAAACTTGGCCTATGTTGACCTTCTGGCCCATGTTGACCTCAAAAATAGTTGGTGGTTGAATTCAGTGACCATATTTGTAAATCCTCTTAGAATTTCAAGTCAATCAAATGAAAATTGGTGATTTTAGAAATTCGGCCTATGTTGATCTTTTGGCCTATGTTGACCTAAAATATGCTTGGTGGTTGAATTCAGTGACCAGATATGCAAGTCCACTTCAAATTTTAAGTCAATCGGATGAAAATTGAGGATTTTAGAAATTTGGCCTATGTTGACCTTTTGGCCTATGTTGACCACAAATATGCTTGGTGGTTGAATTCAGTGACCAGATATGCAAGTCCACTTCAGATTTTAAGTCAATCGGATGAAAATTGAGGATTTTAGAAATTTGGCCTATGTTGACCTTTTGGCCTATGTTGACCTCAAATATGCTTGGTGGTTGAATTCAGTGACCAGATATGCAAGTCCACTTCAAATTTTAAGTCAATCGGATGAAAATTGAGGATTTTAGAAATTTGGCCTATGTTGACCTTTTGGCCTATGTTGACCTCAAATATGCTTGGTGGTTGAATTCAGTGACCAGATATGCAAGTCCACTTCAAATTTTAAGTCAATCGGATGAAAATTGAGGATTTTAGAAATTTGGCCTATGTTGACCTTTTGGCCAATGTTGACCTCAAATATACTTGGTGGTTGAATTCAGTGACCAGATATGCAAGTCATCTTCAAATTTTAAGTCAATCGGATGAAAATTGAGGATTTTAGAAATTTGGCCTATGTTGACCTTTTGGCCTATGTTGACCTCAAATATACTTGGTGGTTGAATTCAGTGATCAGATATGCAAGTCCTCTTCAAATTTCAACTCAATTGGAATAAAATTGAGGATTTTAGAAATTTGGCAAAGTTGGTGACCTTTGCCCTATGTTGACCTTTTGACCTTTTGACCCCAAAAACAATAGGCTTCTCAATTGGGACGACCTATACAACTTGGTGAAGTTTCGTGACGATCGGTTTAGAATTGTGACCTGTAGGCCGGTGACAAACAAACAGACAGAACCACAAACGCAACCGACCAATATACTTGAAAAATCTTCGATTTTGCAAGTAAAAAAATCTTCTTCTTCCTTCCTTCAACGGCCACAATTATGGTGACATCGTCGCAGGCCATGATGATGTCAATAACCTTCGACTCTTCACAATCGTTAACGTCCACCGACTAATGCCGGTAGCCAGAACGCCCAGTTTGAGGTCCATCCGAGAGATGGCACACACCTTGACGAATCACCTACCTGTGAAACTCCAGGATGACAGTTTAGAGCTGGGTCGAAAATCGAGCCTCGGCTGGACAGCTTAGAGGTGAGTGTGCATACCTTAAGTAGGCCATCCTGCCAGCCTAGTATCTGAACCTGAGAAATTATTTTATTTCCATGTAATTGTAAACTTTGTTCCATGAATCTACTGTATAAGAGAGCCGTTTGTCTGTGTGTCTGTCGCCATTTTTCTCAGGGATGGTTGAACAGATCTTCGTCAAACTTTCAGAGGTTCATCGGTGAGTACCTGGGAGTGTTTTACGCAAAAAAAAAAAAAAAAATTTAAAGGTTTGTTTTTTGGATATTTTTTAAAATCGCTTTATAGTCTGAGCCGTTGTAGCTATATGAAAGGTAACATTAAATTATCCCTGATTAGTGTGTGTGGGTGTGTGGTGGGAGGGTGTGGGGGGGAATGTGTAATATCATATTAAATATAAATTTTCCTTATTGGGTGTGTCGGGGAATAGAAAAAGAAATTGATTTCTTCAAAATGTCACCAGGATTAGAACATCACCTGGCAACGCCTGGTACTCCTGCTAGTTAGCCTGTTGTAAACGTAAAACGCCGTGATGGTCTCACCTTGGTCGACATTTCAGGTTTGGACATCGATGACGTCATAACACAATCCAGTCCAATTAATGAGACAGACGTTGTCATTGGCAACTATCTGACTTATTTCACCTCCAGTACGACATGAGAAAATAATACTAGGACACAGTTTCACTTTATAGTGAAACACCTGGTTGTAAACGGCGGTCCATCTGAAACAACCGCACCGTGTGCAGGTGCAGCAGATGTGCGGATTGTTAAGCACTTGATTTGGAAGGTGACATTGATGAACGAGTCCAAACGACCATTTACTAAGTGCCGAATGAACCTCTGTACTCTACCGTACTCATTATAACCCCAATGATTGGCCGATTATTCATAATAATCACTTGGAATAACGCAGATGACGTCATGGATGATTCTCCCTCCGCCCTCGCATATGCATCTCGAAGGCAAGCGATGAGGTTAAATCTCCACGATGAGGTTAAATCCAGACGATGAGGTTAAATCCCCACGATGAGGTTAAATCACCACGATGAGGTTAAATCCACACGAGGTTAAATTACCATGATGAGGTTAAATCCACAAGATGAGGTTGAATTTCCACGACGAGGTTAAATCCCCATGATGAGGTTCAATCGTCACAATGAGGTTAAATCCCCATGGCAAGGTTAAATACCAATGATGAGGTTAACTCTCCACGATGAGGTTAAAGCCCCACAATGAGGTTAAATTTCCACGATGAGGTTAAATCCAGACGATGAGGTTATATTACCATGATGAGGTTAAATCCAGACGATGAGGTTAAATCACCACGATGAGGTTAAATTACCATGATGAGGTTAAATCCCCACGATGAGCTTAAATTACCACGATGAGGTTAAATCACCACGATGAGGTTAAATCCACAAGATGAGGTTGAATTGCCATGACGAGGTTAAATCCCCATGATGAGGATAAATCATCACAATGAGGTTAAATCCCCATGGCAAGGTTAAATCCCATTGATGAGGTTAACTCTCCACGATGAGGTTAACTCTCCACAATGAGGTTAAATCCCAATGATGAGGTTAAATCCCAATGATGTTGAATCGCTACAATGAGGTTAAATCTCCATGATGAGGTTAAATCCACACGAGGTTGAATTTCCACGACGACGTTAAATCCCCATGATGAGGTTAAATCGTCACAATAAGGTTAAATCCCCATGGCAAGGTTAAATCCCAATGATGAGGTTAACTCTCCACGATGAGGTTAAATCCCCACAATGAGGTTAAATTTCCACGATGGGGTTAAATCCAGATGATGACGTTAAATCACTACGATGAGGTTAAATTACCATGATGAGGTTAAATTACCACGATGAGGTCAAATCACCATGATGAGGTTAAATCCACAAGATGAGGTTGAATTGCCATAACGAGGTTAAATCCCCATGATGAGGTTAAATCATCACAATGAGGTTAAATCCCCATGGCAAGGTTAAATCGAAATGATGAGGTTAACTCTCCACAATGAGGTTAAATCCCAATGACGAGGTTAAATCTCCACGATGAAGTTAAATCCCAATGATGATGTTGAATCGCTACAATGAGGTTAAATCCAAATGATGAGGTTAAATCGACACAAAGGGGTTAAAACCCCACGAAGGGGTTAAATCTCCATGATGGGGTTAAATCCCAATGATGAAGTTAAATCGAGACAACGGGGTTAAAACCCCACGATGGGGTTAAATCCCCATGATGAGGTTAAATCCCAATGATGAGGTTAAATCGTCAATGAGGTTAAAATCCCCACGATGGGGTTAAATCCCAATGATGAGGTTAAATCCCCATTATGAGGTGAAATCCCAACGATGAGGTTAAATCGTCACAATGAGGTTAAATTCCCCACGATGAGGTAAAAATCCCCACGATGAGGTTAAATCCCCACGATGAGCACCATTGTCCACAACGAAATAAACAAGCTTACCGAGCCGGATCTGCGCCATTGTTTCGAGCTGCACATGGGCGACGGCGACATAACACATCTTTTATTGACCGTAACATTGTGTAATCTCTGTCGCCAGCGATTCGTTTTCATTACAAACAGCTTAGGTGGAGTCCATTCTCCAGATGGATGGAGCAGAACCAGCATTTTGAGTTTCTCAATGACAGATACTCGCTCGAGGACACAAATCTCGCGAACGCCTTTGCTTAATTTATGGCACCGCTCCCTCCTTGCTGACGTGCATGGCGGGTCCTTAGCAACCGCGCGTCCTTGGCAACGAGTCTCAGCATTACATTTACTAGTATTGTACATCCGTTCCCTACGGAGCGGCAGGAAGGGTCATTCTTCTCTGGTGTATATAGGTTACAGTAGATATAGGGTCGGGCCAAAAAACCATCAGGAGTGTGTTCATTTATCAAGTTTCTTGTAAAACGCTCGCCAACTGGTTTGAACATTTAAGCAAGCACTCCATTTGAAACCGTTGATAAGGAACAGCTGGCTTGGCGAGCGCTAGCTAGCTCCTTGGTAACTGAGCACACCCCAAGTTTCCTTCCTTTCAGTTTAGGCTTTCCTCCTTTACAGCAGGAGCGACTGTTTCAAAAGGTAACTAAACGTGTTTGTGGTTTAAATTTTAAAAAATTTTACTTCTGCGAGGGCAGGGGTTCTCAACCTATTGCACCTCAAGGCCCACTAGAGTATATGTCAAAAAGGTCACGGCCCATATAAGAAATAATGATAATAACTTTAAAAAAACAGGGAGCTTTGTACTTATAGTTTTTTACTTTTTATTTGGTTCCTTATTTAAGACATTTAACCCTTAAATATGGAATGCTGCTTACATCAGTGGGATACTTGGGCCTGCTTCTGAGAACCAATCAGATCAATCCGAGGTGGGAAGGGTGAGAGTCCGACTCATAGAGAAGCATTCAAAATTGCTTTCAGTTTATTCCTGGTCTTTGATTTTGTGTAGGTCACAATTGAAAGCCCTGACTCACACAGGTATGTGGTGGTGAAAGCCCTGACTCACACAGGTATGTGGTGGTGAAAGCCCTGACTCACACAGGTATGTGGTGGTGAAAGCCCTGACTCACACAGGTATGTGGTGGTGAAAGCCCTGACTCACACAGGTATGTGGTGGTGAAAGCCCTGACTCACACAAGTATGTGGTGGTGAAAGCCCTGACTCACACAGGTATGTGGTGGTGAAAGCCCTAACTCACACAGGTATGTGGTGGTGAAAGCCCTGACTCACACAGGTATGTGGTGGTGAAAGCCCTGACTCACACAGGTATGTGGTGGTGAAAGCCCTGACTCACACAGGTATGTGGTGGTGAAAGCCCTGACTCACACAGGTATGTGGTGGTGAAAGCCCTGACTCACACAGGTATGTGGTGGTGAAAGTCCTGACTCACACAAGTATGTGGTGGTGAAAGCCCTGACTCACACAGGTATGTGGTGGTGAAAGCCCTGACTCACACAAGTATGTGGTGGTGAAAGCCCTGACTCACACAGGTATGTGGTGGTGAAAGCCCTAACTCACACAGGTATGTGGTGGTGAAAGCCCTGACTCACACAGGTATGTGGTGGTGAAAGCCCTGACTCACACAGGTATGTGGTGGTGAAAGCCCTGACTCACACAGGTATGTGGTGGTGAAAGCCCTGACTCACACAGGTATGTGGTGGTGAAAGCCCTGACTCACACAGGTATGTGGTGGTGAAAGGCAACAGGAACTGGATTGCCCGCTCTGACTGAATCGCCTGTCACTGTAAATTCAAACTTAATATTGTTACGGATCGTGGTTAGATGTTATTTCGACCGAGCGGTGGTGTATTACCGCGACCTAACAGTTATTCCCCGACTAGACCCCGATTCCCCCCAAACGTTGACCAAATCGCGCTATGCTAAATCAATGATGGAAAGGACACAACGACTGGGATAGATGAAACGACGCAAGGGGTACAGTTCTCAAGACCTCCGAAGGAGGATATAATTACAGTGGGGGAGAAAAGGGGTAGATTACAAGGTAGTGAGGTAAAGACACAGAAGAGATAGGCACTTAGTTACAGTCTTATCTTATCCCAGACAGACCACAGACAAACGGAACAAGGCTGACTTACACAGGGATTGATGGCAGGGAAGGACAGGTAGTTCGATAGCACAAGGTGCACCTTGGCTCGGGGACAGGATCAAGCACGGTCCAAGAGATGCAGGGAGGCCTCACAGCGCTCGGAGGTGGCGTCTTTCTTTCTCCAAGCTCAGCGCGCATCTGACGTCACCTCCCTCTTCCTGCGCATGCTCAGCGGGGAGTGACACGCCCTCGGCTGGTTGGCTCCGCCCCAGATGGGACCGGTCCGCCGCTTCTATTGGGTGCGGGGGTTACCGGGCTCCGCCCTTGACGAGGAGCTGACAGGGAGCCCCTATTTGGTAACCCCGTCGAGCACATGTTCGATGGCGGCTCGTTGGAAAGGCCTGGTGCCCTCCCAACACCCCCTACCAACCAAGCCGGAGTGAGGACGCGCACTCCCCGCGCCGCCGCTGCTGTTGTTGTTGTTGTTGTTGTTGCTGAACCGTGAGGAAGAGCTGCGGGGTGGTATTGGGAGGTCCTAAACTTCCTAACGGTGCCATACAATCACATTCTGGTGCAACGAAGGGTCAGAATTAATGGAAACGAGTCCTTAACTGACATAGACTAAGAATAACTAGCAAGATGTCCTATAGTTGTCTACGTGAGATGCGGTGGACCTGGATGCGACATTTAATGGGGGGAAATAGGGGGAGGTCGGGTCTACAGAGTGTTGTTTACAGAAAATGGGACTAGGGAATGGGGGATTGGGGATAGTTGGGAAGTATTGAGGAAATAGGGGAATATTTACAAGCGGATATGGATGGATGCAAATCCCATATCCGCAACATTGCACCCTTCTCTACCTCGGGGCGTCCCGACCCGATAAATTTTTACCTACGTTAGTGTGGCACTCAGATGTAGTTCCCTCGACTATTAACTCAACCCTGAGTGCGACAGTTTTACAGATGTTCACAAATGAGTAAATATGTCCCCCTGCGACGTTGCACCCTTCTCCTAACAGAAACACACCCACAGGATAACCGAATCGCGGAAAGCATCCTCAAACTAAACATACAGCCGGTAGGGAGCATCATTTATACAAGACTGATATTTACACTACGATCCAGGACCTGTTCTTTGAGGAACACATGCAGATGTTATGCATAGAGAGAGAGAGCACGCATGCCAGCATCGATACACCAACCCACGAGTGCCCTGTGGCCCTACGGCCTTTAATAATGTGCAGAGCACCCCGTCCAAGCACCAAAAGCACCACCCCATACGCACAGTCAGCACCATCCGGTGCACCAATAAAGTGTTCAGTAACAATGCACAATTAAGTGTCCATGGTCACCGGTGGTGTCGCAGCCGGCCGATGTTCTGCCGCTGGTCTTGCCTTCTTGGAGTGCACTTGGCCTTCTGGCTTCTTTAGAAATAAAGAAAGGCGCCAACCGCGTCCATTTCTAAATTGTGGCCGTCAGGGGGGCCAACTAAAAGTGGTTCACCTGTATGGCATAGGTGCCACGTTGACCCAGAGGTCCATCCACGGGTGGTGCTTGACCGCAAAAGAACTGCGGTCCATTGTGGGCGGCCACAAAAATTGCGGTCCATATGGTGTATCGATCCAGGCAGCAAGCAGCGGAAGTACAGGCCCACAACTGCGGAGCCAGCACCTCTCTCTCCTCTCTCTCTGCCCCAAAGCCAGATCCTCGGAGGTGGGAGACAAAAGAAGACAAGTGAGTAAGGTGGTAAGGGCGCAAAAGTGCATGCAATATAAGGTAATGCACACTGGGGGCACATGGGAACCAGGTGAGACAGGTACGTTCCTACCGTACGCCCCATGAAAAGCCATGATAAAGCTATCTTAACACGGATATACACCTCAACATGCAACCCCTTTGGTGGGGAAAGCCCCATTGGGGTGGGTCGGAAGTTAAATCCCTACAACCTCCATCATGTGACCCTTAATCTCCCTCTCAGATTGGATAAGTAACAACCGAATGTATCTTGGTTAAAAACATATCAGACAAACAGACAGACACCAAATTGCGTATTTTACTATGTTGAAGATATTGTGTTCATCAAACGGGGCCAGATTAAGCGGTTACAGTTTCTTGGTTAAGGGACAACTAACTGCCTTTATCCGTTAATTCTCCACCAGGATGGATAAGAGGAACCGCAGCGGTTGGTGAAAAGCGGGTGGTTAATGGACCACAGCGGTTGGTGAAAAGCGGGTGGTTAAAGGACCGCAGAGGTTGGTGAAAATCGGGTGGTTAAAGGACCGCAGAGGTTGGTGAAAAGCGGGTGGTTAATGGACCACAGCGGTTGGTGAAAAGCGGGTGGTTAAAGGACCGCAGAGGTTGGTGAAAATCGGGTGGCTAAAGGACCGCAGAGGTTGGTGAAAAGCGGGTGGTTAAAGGACCGCAGAGGTTGGTGAAAATCGGGTGGTTAAAGGACCGCAGAGGTTGGTGAAAAGCGGGTGGTTAAAGGACCGCAGAGGTTGGTGAAAAGCGGGTGGTTAAAGGACCGCAGATGTTGGTGAAAAGCGGGTGGTTAAAGAACCACAGCAGATTGTAAAAAGCGGGTGGTTAAAGGACCGCAGAAGTTGGTGAAAAGTGGGTGGTTAAAGGACCGCAGATGTTGGTGAAAAGCGGGTGGTTAAAGAACCACAGCAGATTGTAAAAAGCGGGTGGTTAAAGGACCGCAGATGTTGGTGAAAAGCGGATGGTTAAAGGACCGCAGATGTTGGTGAAAAGCGGGTGGTTAAGGGACCGCAGCAGATTGTAAAAAGCGGGTGGTTAAAGGACCGCAGATGTTGGTGAAAAGCGGATGGTTAAAGGACCGCAGATGTTGGTGAAAAGCGGGTGGTTAAGGGACCGCAGCGGTTTGTAAAAAGCGGCTGGTTGAGGGATCACAGCGGTTTGTAAAAAGCGGGCGGCTAAGGGACCGCAGATGTTGGTGAAAAGCGGGTGGTTAAGGGACCGCAGCGGTTTGTAAAAAGCGGGTGGTTAAAGGACCGCAGATGTTGGTGAAAAGCGGATGGTTAAAGGACCGCAGATGTTGGTGAAAAGCGGGTGGTTAAGGGACCGCAGCAGATTGTAAAAAGCGGGTGGTTAAAGGACCGCAGATGTTGGTGAAAAGCGGATGGTTAAAGGACCGCAGATGTTGGTGAAAAGCGGGTGGTTAAGGGACCGCAGCGGTTTGTAAAAAGCGGCTGGTTGAGGGATCACAGCGGTTTGTAAAAAGCGGGCGGCTAAGGGACCGCAGATGTTGGTGAAAAGCGGGTGGTTAAGGGACCGCAGCGGTTTGTAAAAAGCGGCTGGTTGAGGGATCACAGCGGTTTGTAAAAAGCGGGTGGCTAAGGGACCGCAGATGTTGGTGAAAAGTGGGTGGTTAAGGGACCGCAGCGGTTTGTAAAAAGCGGCTGGTTGAGGGATCACAGCGGTTTCTAAAAAGCGGGTGGCTAAGGGACCGCAGATGTTGGTGAAAAGCGGATGGATAAGGGACCGCAGATGTTGGTGAAAAGCGGGTGGCTAAGGGACCGCAGATGTTGGTGAAAAGCGGATGGTTAAGGGACCGCAGCGGTTTGTAAAAAGCGGCTGGTTGAGGGATCACAGCAGATTGTAAAAAGCGGGTGGTTAAAGGACCGCAGATGTTGGTGAAAAGCGGGTGGTTAAAGGACGGCAGAGGTTGGTGAAAAGCGGGTGGTTAAAGGACCGCAGAGGTTGGTGAAAATCGGGTGGTTGAAGGACCGCAGAGGTTGGTGAAAAGCGGGTTGTTAAAGGACCGCAGAGGTTGGTGAAAAGCGGGTGGTTAAAGGACCACAGATGTTGGTGAAAAGCGGGTGGTTAAAGAACCACAACAGATTGTAAAAAGCGGGTGGTTAAAGGACCGCAGAGGTTGGTGAAAAGCGGGTGGTTAAAGGACCGCACATGTTGGTGAAAAGCGGGTGGTTAAAGAACTGCAGCAGATTGTAAAAAGCGGGTGGTTAAAGGACCGCAGAGGTTGGTGAAAAGCGGGTGGTTAAAGAACCACAGCAGTTTGTAAAAAGCGGGTGTTTAAGGGACCGCAGCGGTTTGTAAAAAGCGGCTGGTTGAGGGATCACAGCGGTTTGTAAAAAGCGGGTGGCTAAGGGACCGCAGCGGTTTGTAAAAAGCGGCTGGTTGAGGGATCACAGCGGTTTTTAAAAAGCGGGTGGCTAAGGGACCGCAGCGGTTTGTAAAAAGCGGGTGGTAAGGGACCGCAACGGTTTGTAAAAAGCGGGTGGCTAAGGGACCGCAGCGGTTTGTAAAAAGCGGGTGGCTAAGGGACCGCAGCGGTTTGTAAAAAGCGGGTGGCTAAGGGACCGCAGCGGTTTGTAAAAAGTGGGTGGTTAAGGGACCGCAGCGGTTTGTAAAAAGTGGGTGGGTAAGGGGCCACAGGGGTTTGTAAATAGCAGGTGGATAAGGGACCGCAACGGTTTGTAAAAAGCGGGTGGTTAAGGGACCACAGCAGTTTGTAAAAAGTGGGTGGTTAAGGGGCCACAGGGGTTTGTAAATAGCGGGTGGATAAGGGACTGCAGCGGTTTGTAAAAGGCGGGTGGTTAAGGGATCACAGCGGTTTGTAAAAAGTGGGTGGTTAAGGGGCCACAGGGGTTTGTAAATAGCGGGTGGCTAAGGGACTGCAGCGGTTTGTAAAAGGCGGGTGGTTAAGGGATCACAGCGGTTTGTAAAAAGTGGGTGGTTAAGGGACCGCAGCGGTTTGTAAAAAGCGGGTGGTTAAGGAACCGCACCGGTTTGTAAAAGGTGGGTGGTTAATGGGCCACAGGGGTTTGTAAATAGCAGGTGGCTAAGGGACTGCAGCGGTTTGTAAAAGGCGGGTGGTTAAGGGATCACAGCGGTTTGTAAAAGGTGGGTGGTTAAGGGACTGCAGCAGTTTGTAAAAAAAACAGCTGGTTAAGGGATCACAGCGGTTTGTAAAAAGTGGGTGGTTAAGGGACTGCAGCAGTTTGTAAAAAGCAGGTGGTTAAGGGACTGGTGCAGTTTGTAAAAAGTGGCTGGTTGAGGGACCGCAGCAGTTTGTAAAAAGTGGGTGGTTAAGGGACCGCAGCGGTTTGTAAAAAGTGGGTGGTTAAGGGACCGCAGCGGTTTGTAAAAAGTGGGTGGTTAAGGGACTGCAGCGGTTTGTAAAAAGTGGGTGGTTAAGGGACTGCAGCGGTTTGTAAAAAGTGGGTGGTTAAGGGACTGCAGCGGTTTGTAAAAAGTGGGTGGTTAAGGGACTGCAGCGGTTTGTAAAAAGTGGGTGGTTAAGGGACTGCAGCGGTTTGTAAAAAGTGGGTGGTTAAGGGACTGCAGCGGTTTGTAAAAAGTGGCAGGTTAAGGGACTGCAGCGCTTTGTAAAAAGTGGCTGGTTAAGGGACTACAGCGGTTTGTAAAAAATGGGTGGTTAAGGTACCGCAGCGGTTTGTAAAAAGTGGCTGGTTAAGGGATCAGAGCGGTTTGTAAAAAGCGGGTGGTTAAGGGACTGCAGCGATTTGTAAAAAGTGGGTGGTTAAGGAAACGCAGCAGTTTGTAAAAAGTGGCTGGTTAAGGGATCACAGCGGTTTGTAAAAAGTGGGTGGTTAAGGGACTGCAGCGGTTTGTAAAAAGTGGGTGGTTAAGGGACTGCAGCGGTTTGTAAAAAGCGGGTGGTTAAGGGACTGCAGCGGTTTGTAAAAAGTGGGTGGTTAAGGGGCCGCAGCAGTTTGTAAAAAGTGGCTGGTTAAGGGATCACAGCGGTTTGTAAAACGTGGCTGGTTAAGGGATCACAGCGGTTTGTAAAACGTGGCTGGTTAAGGGACTGCAGCGGTTTGTAAAAAGCGGGTGGTTAAGGGACTGCAGCGGTTTGTAAAAAGCGGGTGGTTAAGGGACTGCAGCGGTTTGTAAAACGTGGCTGGTTAAGGGATCACAGCGGTTTGTAAAACGTGGCTGGTTAAGGGATCACAGCGATTTGTAAAACGTGGCTGGTTAAGGGATCACAGCGGTTTGTAAAACGTGGCTGGTTAAGGGATCCCAGCGGTTTGTAAAAAGTGGGTGGTTAAGGGACTGCAGCGGTTTGTAAAAAGCGGGTGGTTAAGGGACTGCAGCGGTTTGTAAAAAGCAGGTGGTTAAGGGACTGCAGCGGTTTGTAAAAAGCGGGTGGTTAAGGGATCACAGCGGTTTGTAAAAAGTGGGTGGTTAAGGGACTGCAGCGGTTTGTAAAAAGTGGGTGGTTAAGGGACTGCAGCGGTTTGTAAAAAGCGGGTGGTTAAGGGATCACAGCGGTTTGTAAAAAGTGGGTGGTTAAGGGGCTGCAGCGGTTTGAAAAAGCGGATGGTTAAGGGATCACAGCGGTTTGTAAAAAGCGGGTGGTTAAGGGACTGCAGCGGTTTGTAAAAAGCAGGTGGTTAAGGGACTGCAGCGGTTTGTAAAAAGCGGGTGGTTAAGGGTCCCGCAACGGTTTGTAAAAAGCGGGTGGTTAAGGGATCACAGCGGTTTGTAAAAAGCGGGTGGTTAAGGGATCACAGCAGTTTGTAAAAAGCGGGTGGTTAAGGGATCACAGCAGTTTGTAAAAAGCGGGTGGTTAAGGGATCACAGCAGTTTGTAAAAAGCGGGTGGTTAAGGGATCACAGCATTTTGTAAAAAGCGGGTGGTTAAGGGATCACAGCAGTTTGTAAAAAGCGGGTGGTTAAGGGATCACAGCGGTTTGTAAAAAGCGGGTGGTTAAGGGATCACAGCAGTTTGTAAAAAGCGGGTGGTTAAGGGATCACAGCGGTTTGTAAAAAGTGGGTGGTTAAGGGACTGCAGCGGTTTGTAAAAAGTGGGTGGTTAAGGGGCCGCAGCAGTTTGTAAAAAGTGGGTGGTTAAGGGGCCACAGCAGTTTGTAAAAAGTGGCTGGTTAAGGGATCACAGCGGTTTGTAAAAAGTGGGTGGTTAAGGGGCCGCAACGGTTTGTAAAAAGTGGGTGGTTAAGGGATCACAGCGGTTTGTAAAAAGTGGGTGGTTAAGGGGCTGCAGCAGTTTGTAAAAAGTGGGTGGTTAAGGGACTGCAGCGGTTTGTAAAAAGTGGCTGGTTAAGGGATCACAGCGGTTTGTAAAAAGTGGCTGGTTAAGGGATCACAGCGATTTGTAAAAAGTGGGTGGTTAAGGGGCCGCAACGGTTTGTAAAAAGTGGGTGGTTAAGGGATCACAGCGGTTTGTAAAAAGTGGGTGGTTAAGGGGCTGCAGCAGTTTGTAAAAAGTGGCTGGTTAAGGGATCACAGCGGTTTGTAAAAAGTGGGTGGTTAAGGGGCCGCAACGGTTTGTAAAAAGTGGGTGGTTAAGGGATCACAGCGGTTTGTAAAAAGTGGGTGGTTAAGGGGCTGCAGCAGTTTGTAAAAAGTGGCTGGTTAAGGGACTGCAGCAGTTTGTAAAAAGCGGGTGGTTAAGGGATCACAGCGGTTTGTAAAAAGCGGGTGGTTAAGGGATCACAGCAGTTTGTAAAAAGCGGGTGGTTAAGGGATCACAGCGGTTTGTAAAAAGTGGGTGGTTAAGGGACTGCAGCGGTTTGTAAAAAGTGGGTGGTTAAGGGGCCGCAGCAGTTTGTAAAAAGTGGGTGGTTAAGGGGCCGCAGCAGTTTGTAAAAAGTGGCTGGTTAAGGGATCACAGCGGTTTGTAAAAAGTGGGTGGTTAAGGGGCCGCAACGGTTTGTAAAAAGTGGGTGGTTAAGGGATCACAGCGGTTTGTAAAAAGTGGGTGGTTAAGGGGCTGCAGCAGTTTGTAAAAAGTGGGTGGTTAAGGGGCTGCAGCAGTTTGTAAAAAGTGGGTGGTTAAGGGGCCGCAGCAGTTTGTAAAAAGCGGGTGGTTAAGGGGCCGCAGCAGTTTGTAAAAAGCGGGTGGTTAAGGGATCACAGCGGTTTGTAAAAAGTGGGCGGTTAAGGAACCGCAGCAGTTTGTAAAAAGTGGCTGGTTAAGGGACTGCAGCAGTTTGTAAAACGTGGCTGGTTAAGGGATCCCAGCGGTTTGTAAAAAGTGGGTCGTTAAGGGATCACAGCGGTTTGTAAAAAGCGGGTGGTTAAGGGATCACAGCAGTTTGTAAAAAGCGGGTGGTTAAGGGATCACAGCGGTTTGTAAAAAGCGGGTGGTTAAGGGATCACAGCAGTTTGTAAAAAGCGGGTGGTTAAGGGATCACAGCGGTTTGTAAAAAGTGGGTGGTTAAGGGACTGCAGCGGTTTGTAAAAAGTGGGTGGTTAAGGGGCCGCAGCAGTTTGTAAAAAGTGGGTGGTTAAGGGGCCACAGCAGTTTGTAAAAAGTGGCTGGTTAAGGGATCACAGCGGTTTGTAAAAAGTGGGTGGTTAAGGGGCCGCAACGGTTTGTAAAAAGTGGGTGGTTAAGGGATCACAGCGGTTTGTAAAAAGTGGGTGGTTAAGGGGCTGCAGCAGTTTGTAAAAAGTGGGTGGTTAAGGGACTGCAGCGGTTTGTAAAAAGTGGCTGGTTAAGGGATCACAGCGGTTTGTAAAAAGTGGCTGGTTAAGGGATCACAGCGATTTGTAAAAAGTGGGTGGTTAAGGGGCCGCAACGGTTTGTAAAAAGTGGGTGGTTAAGGGATCACAGCGGTTTGTAAAAAGTGGGTGGTTAAGGGGCTACAGCAGTTTGTAAAAAGTGGCTGGTTAAGGGATCACAGCGGTTTGTAAAAAGTGGGTGGTTAAGGGGCCGCAACGGTTTGTAAAAAGTGGGTGGTTAAGGGATCACAGCGGTTTGTAAAAAGTGGGTGGTTAAGGGGCTGCAGCAGTTTGTAAAAAGTGGCTGGTTAAGGGACTGCAGCAGTTTGTAAAAAGCGGGTGGTTAAGGGATCACAGCGGTTTGTAAAAAGCGGGTGGTTAAGGGATCACAGCAGTTTGTAAAAAGCGGGTGGTTAAGGGATCACAGCGGTTTGTAAAAAGTGGGTGGTTAAGGGACTGCAGCGGTTTGTAAAAAGTGGGTGGTTAAGGGGCCGCAGCAGTTTGTAAAAAGTGGGTGGTTAAGGGATCACAGCGGTTTGTAAAAAGTGGGTGGTTAAGGGGCCGCAACGGTTTGTAAAAAGTGGGTGGTTAAGGGATCACAGCGGTTTGTAAAAAGTGGGTGGTTAAGGGGCTGCAGCAGTTTGTAAAAAGTGGGTGGTTAAGGGATCACAGCGGTTTGTAAAAAGTGGGTGGTTAAGGGACTGCAGCGGTTTGTAAAAAGTGGGTGGTTAAGGGGCCGCAGCAGTTTGTAAAAAGTGGGTGGTTAAGGGGCCGCAGCAGTTTGTAAAAAGTGGCTGGTTAAGGGATCACAGCGGTTTGTAAAAAGTGGGTGGTTAAGGGGCCGCAACGGTTTGTAAAAAGTGGGTGGTTAAGGGATCACAGCGGTTTGTAAAAAGTGGGTGGTTAAGGGGCTGCAGCAGTTTGTAAAAAGTGGGTGGTTAAGGGGCTGCAGCAGTTTGTAAAAAGTGGGTGGTTAAGGGGCCGCAGCAGTTTGTAAAAAGCGGGTGGTTAAGGGGCCGCAGCAGTTTGTAAAAAGCGGGTGGTTAAGGGACTGCAGCGGTTTGTAAAAAGTGGCTGGTTAAGGGATCACAGCGGTTTGTAAAAAGTGGGCGGTTAAGGAACCGCAGCAGTTTGTAAAAAGCGGGTGGTTAAGGGACTGCAGCGGTTTGTAAAAAGTGGCTGGTTAAGGGATCACAGCGGTTTGTAAAAAGTGGGTGGTTAAGGGACTGCAGCGGTTTGTAAAAAGTGGGTGGTTAAGGGACTGCAGCGGTTTGTAAAAAGTGGGTGGTTAAGGGGCCGCAGCAGTTTGTAAAAAGTGGGTGGTTAAGGGGCCGCAGCAGTTTGTAAAAAGTGGCTGGTTAAGGGATCACAGCGGTTTGTAAAAAGTGGGTGGTTAAGGGGCTGCAGCAGTTTGTAAAAAGTGGGTGGTTAAGGGACTGCAGCGGTTTGTAAAAAGTGGCTGGTTAAGGGATCACAGCGGTTTGTAAAAAGTGGCTGGTTAAGGGATCACAGCGATATGTAAAAAGCGGGTGGTTAAGGGACTGCAGCGGTTTGTAAAAAGTGGCTGGTTAAGGGGCCGCAGCAGTTTGTAAAAAGCGGGTGGTTAAGGGACTGCAGCGGTTTGTAAAAAGTGGGCGGTTAAGGAACCGCAGCAGTTTGTAAAAAGTGGCTGGTTAAGGGATCACAGCGGTTTGTAAAAAGTGGGCGGTTAAGGAACCGCAGCAGTTTGTAAAAAGCGGGTGGTTAAGGGACTGCAGCGGTTTGTAAAAAGTGGCTGGTTAAGGGATCACAGCGATTTGTAAAAAGTGGGTGGTTAAGGGACTGCAGCGGTTTGTAAAAAGTGGGTGGTTAAGGGACTGCAGCGGTTTGTAAAAAGTGGGTGGTTAAGGGGCCGCAGCAGTTTGTAAAAAGTGGGTGCTTAAGGGGCCGCAGCAGTTTGTAAAAAGTGGCTGGTTAAGGGATCACAGCGGTTTGTAAAAAGTGGGTGGTTAAGGGGCTGCAGCAGTTTGTAAAAAGTGGGTGGTTAAGGGACTGCAGCGGTTTGTAAAAAGTGGCTGGTTAAGGGATCACAGCGGTTTGTAAAAAGTGGCTCGTTAAGGGATCACAGCGATTTGTAAAAAGCGGGTGGTTAAGGGACTGCAGCGGTTTGTAAAAAGTGGCTGGTTAAGGGATCACAGCGATTTGTAAAAAGCGGGTGGTTAAGGGGCCGCAGCAGTTTGTAAAAAGTGGCTGGTTAAGGGGCCGCAGCAGTTTGTAAAAAGTGGGTGGTTAAGGGACTGCAGCGGTTTGTAAAAAGTGGCTGGTTAAGGGATCACAGCGGTTTGTAAAACGTGGCTGGTTAAGGGATCACAGCGATTTGTAAAAAGTGGGTGGTTAAGGGGCCGCAGCAGTTTGTAAAAAGTGGCTGGTTAAGGGGCCGCAGCAGTTTGTAAAAAGTGGGTGGTTAAGGGGCCGCAGCAGTTTGTAAAAAGTGGGTGGTTAAGGGGCCGCAGCAGTTTGTAAAAAGTGGGTGGTTAAGGGGCCGCAGCAGTTTGTAAAAAGTGGGTGGTTAAGGGGCCGCAGAAGTTTGTAAAAAGTGGGTGGTTAAGGGGCCGCAGCAGTTTGTAAAAAGTGGGTGGTTAAGGGGCCGCAGCAGTTTGTAAAAAGTGGGTGGTTAAGGGGCCGCAGCAGTTTGTAAAAAGTGGGTGGTTAAGGGGCCGCAGCAGTTTGTAAAAAGTGGGTGGTTAAGGGGCCGCAGCAGTTTGTAAAAAGTGGCTGGTTAAGGGGCCGCAGCAGTTTGTAAAAAGTGGGTGGTTAAGGGGCCGCAGCAGTTTGTAAAAAGTGGGTGGTTAAGGGGCCGCAGCAGTTTGTAAAAAGTGGGTGGTTAAGGGGCCGCAGCAGTTTGTAAAAAGTGGGTGGTTAAGGGGCCGCAGCAGTTTGTAAAAAGTGGGTGGTTAAGGGACTGCAGCGGTTTGTAAAAAGTGGCTGGTTAAGGGATCACAGCGGTTTGTAAAAAGCGGGTGGTTAAGGGATCACAGCAGTTTGTAAAAAGCGGGTGGTTAAGGGGCCGCAACGGTTTGTAAAAAGCGGGTGGTTAAGGGATCACAGCGGTTTGTAAAAAGCGGGTGGTTAAGGGACCGCAGCGGTTTGTAAAAAGCGGGTGGTTAAGGGATCACAGCAGTTTGTAAAAAGTGGCTGGTTAAGGGATCACAGCGGTTTGTAAAACGTGGCTGGTTAAGGGATCACAGCGATTTGTAAAACGTGGCTGGTTAAGGGATCACAGCGGTTTGTAAAAGGTGGCTGGTTAAGAGATCACAGCGGTTTGTAAAAAGTGGGTGGTTAAGGAACCGCAGCAGTTTGTAAAAAGCGGGTGGTTAAGGAACCGCAGCAGTTTGTAAAAAGCGGGTGGTTAAGGGACTGCAGCGGTTTGTAAAAAGTGGTTGGTTAAGGGATCACAGCGGTTTGTAAAAAGTGGGTGGTTAAGGAACCGCAGCGGTTTGTAAAAAGTGGGCGGTTAAGGAACCGCAGCAGTTTGTAAAAAGCGGGTGGTTAAGGGACTGCAGCGGTTTGTAAAAAGTGGCTGGTTAAGGGATCACAGCGGTTTGTAAAAAGTGGGTGGTTAAGGGACTGCAGCGGTTTGTAAAAAGTGGGTGGTTAAGGGACTGCAGCGGTTTGTAAAAAGTGGGTGGTTAAGGGACTGCAGCGGTTTGTAAAAAGTGGGTGGTTAAGGGACTGCAGCGGTTTGTAAAAAGTGGGTGGTTAAGGGGCCGCAGCAGTTTGTAAAAAGTGGCTGGTTAAGGGATCACAGCGGTTTGTAAAAAGTGGGTGGTTAAGGGGCTGCAGCAGTTTGTAAAAAGCGCGTGGTTAAGGGATCACAGCGGTTTGTAAAAAGCGGGTGGTTAAGGGATCACAGCGGTTTGTAAAAAGCGCGTGGTTAAGGGATCACAGCGGTTTGTAAAAAGTGGGTGGTTAAGGGATGGCAGCGGTTTGTAAAAAGTGGCTGGTTAAGGGATCACAGCGGTTTGTAAAAAGTGGCTGGTTAAGGGATCACAGCAATTTGTAAAAAGCGGGTGGTTAAGAGACTGCAGCGGTTTGTAAAAAGTGGCTGGTTAAGGGATCACACCGATTTGTAAAAAGTGGGTGGTTAAGGGGCCGCAGCAGTTTGTAAAAAGTGGCTGGTTAAGGGATCACAGCGGTTTGTAAAAAGTGGGTGGTTAAGGGGCTGCAGCAGTTTGTAAAAAGTGGGTGGTTAAGGGACTGCAGCGGTTTGTAAAAAGTGGCTGGTTAAGGGATCACAGCGGTTTGTAAAAAGTGGCTGGTTAAGGGATCACAGCGATTTGTAAAAAGCGGGTGGTTAAGGGACTGCAGCGGTTTGTAAAAAGTGGCTGGTTAAGGGATCACAGCGGTTTGTAAAAAGTGGCTGGTTAAGGGATCACAGCGATTTGTAAAAAGCGGGTGGTTAAGGGGCCGCAGCAGTTTGTAAAAAGTGGGTGGTTAAGGGACTGCAGCGGTTTGTAAAAAGTGGCTGGTTAAGGGATCACAGCGGTTTGTAAAACGTGGCTGGTTAAGGGATCACAGCGATTTGTAAAAAGTGGGTGGTTAAGGGGCCGCAGCAGTTTGTAAAAAGTGGCTGGTTAAGGGGCCGCAGCAGTTTGTAAAAAGTGGGTGGTTAAGGGGCCGCAGCAGTTTGTAAAAAGTGGGTGGTTAAGGGGCCACAGCAGTTTGTAAAAAGTGGGTGGTTAAGGGGCCGCAGCAGTTTGTAAAAAGTGGGTGGTTAAGGGGCCGCAGCAGTTTGTAAAAAGTGGGTGGTTAAGGGGCCGCAGCAGTTTGTAAAAAGTGGGTGGTTAAGGGGCCGCAGCAGTTTGTAAAAAGTGGGTGGTTAAGGGGCCGCAGCAGTTTGTAAAAAGTGGGTGGTTAAGGGGCCGCAGCAGTTTGTAAAAAGTGGGTGGTTAAGGGGCCGCAGCAGTTTGTAAAAAGTGGCTGGTTAAGGGGCCGCAGCAGTTTGTAAAAAGTGGGTGGTTAAGGGGCCTCAGCAGTTTGTAAAAAGTGGGTGGTTAAGGGGCCGCAGCAGTTTGTAAAAAGTGGGTGGTTAAGGGGCCGCAGCAGTTTGTAAAAAGTGGGTGGTTAAGGGGCCACAGCAGTTTGTAAAAAGTGGGTGGTTAAGGGACTGCAGCGGTTTGTAAAAAGTGGCTGGTTAAGGGATCACAGCGGTTCGTAAAAAGTGGGTGGTTAAGGGGCCACAGCAGTTTGTAAAAAGAGGCTGGTTAAGGGATCACAGCGGTTTGTAAAAAGTGGGTGGTTAAGGGGCCGCAGCAGTTTGTAAAAAGTGGCTGGTTAAGGGACTGCAGCGGTTTGTAAAAAGTGGCTGGTTAAGGGACTGCAGCGGTTTGTAAAAAGTGGCTGGTTAAGGGACTGCAGCGGTTTGTAAAAGGTGGTTGGTTAAGGGATCACAGCGGTTTGTAAAACGTGGCTGGTTAAGGGATCACAGCGGTTTGTAAAACGTGGCTGGTTAAGGGATCACAGCGGTTTGTAAAACGTGGCTGGTTAAGGGATCACAGCGGTTTGTAAAAAGCGGGTGGTTAAGGGACTGCAGCAGTTTGTAAAAAGCGGGTGGTTAAGGGATCACAGCGGTTTGTAAAAAGCGGGTGGTTAAGGGATCACAGCAGTTTGTAAAAAGCGGGTGGTTAAGGGGCCGCAACGGTTTGTAAAAAGCGGGTGGTTAAGGGGCCGCAACGGTTTATAAAAAGCGGGTGGTTAAGGGGCCGCAGCAGTTTGTAAAAAGGTGGCTGGTTAAGGGATCACAGCGGTTTGTAAAAAGCGGGTGGTTAAGGGACTGCAGCGGTTTGTAAAAAGTGGCTGGTTAAGGGATCACAGCGGTTTGTAAAAAGCGGGTGGTTAAGGGACTGCAGCGGTTTGTAAAAAGTGGCTGGTTAAGGGACTGCAGCGGTTTGTAAAAAGTGGCTGGTTGAGGGACTGCAGCGGTTTGTAAAAGGTGGCTGGTTAAGGGATCACAGCGGTTTGTAAAACGTGGCTGGTTAAGGGATCACAGCGGTTTGTAAAACGTGGCTGGTTAAGGGATCACAGCGGTTTGTAAAAAGCGGGTGGTTAAGGGACTGCAGCAGTTTGTAAAAAGCGGGTGGTTAAGGGATCACAGCGGTTTGTAAAAAGCGGGTGGTTAAGGGATCACAGCAGTTTGTAAAAAGCGGGTGGTTAAGGGGCCGCAACGGTTTGTAAAAAGCGGGTGGTTAAGGGGCCGCAACGGTTTGTAAAAAGCGGGTGGTTAAGGGATCACAGCGGTTTGTAAAAAGCGGGTGGTTAAGGGATCACAGCAGTTTGTAAAAAGCGGGTGGTTAAGGGGCCGCAACGGTTTGTAAAAAGCGGGTGGTTAAGGGGCCGCAACGGTTTGTAAAAAGCGGGTGGTTAAGGGATCACAGCGGTTTGTAAAAAGCGGGTGGTTAAGGGGCCGCAACGGTTTGTAAAAAGCGGGTGGTTAAGGGGCCGCAACGGTTTGTAAAAAGCGGGTGGTTAAGGGGCCGCAACGGTTTGTAAAAAGCGGGTGGTTAAGGGGCCGCAACGGTTTGTAAAAAGCGGGTGGTTAAGGGATCACAGCGGGTTGTAAAAAGCGGGTGGTTAAGGGATCACAACAGTTTGTAAAAAGCGGGTGGTTAAGGGGCCGCAACGGTTTGTAAAAAGCGGGTGGTTAAGGGGCCGCAACGGTTTGTAAAAAGCGGGTGGTTAAGGGGCCGCAGCGGTTTGTAAAAAGCGGGTGGTTAAGGGATCACAGCGGTTTGTAAAAAGCGGGTGGTTAAGGGGCCGCAACGGTTTGTAAAAAGCGGGTGGTTAAGGGATCACAGCAGTTTGTAAAAAGCGGGTGGTTAAGGGATCACAGCGGTTTGTAAAAAGCGGGTGGTTAAGGGATCACAGCAGTTTGTAAAAAGCGGGTGGTTAAAGGATCACAGCGGTTTGTAAAAAGCGGGTGGTTAAGGGACTGCAGCGGTTTGTAAAAAGTGGGCGGTTAAGGAACCGCAGCAGTTTGTAAAAAGTGGCTGGTTAAGGGATCACAGCGGTTTGTAAAAAGTGGGCGGTTAAGGAACCGCAGCAGTTTGTAAAAAGCGGGTGGTTAAGGGACTGCAGCGGTTTGTAAAAAGTGGCTGGTTAAGGGATCACAGCGATTTGTAAAAAGTGGGTGGTTAAGGGACTGCAGCGGTTTGTAAAAAGTGGGTGGTTAAGGGACTGCAGCGGTTTGTAAAAAGTGGGTGGTTAAGGGGCCGCAGCAGTTTGTAAAAAGTGGGTGCTTAAGGGGCCGCAGCAGTTTGTAAAAAGTGGCTGGTTAAGGGATCACAGCGGTTTGTAAAAAGTGGGTGGTTAAGGGGCTGCAGCAGTTTGTAAAAAGTGGGTGGTTAAGGGGCCGCAGCAGTTTGTAAAAAGTGGGTGGTTAAGGGACTGCAGCGGTTTGTAAAAAGTGGCTGGTTAAGGGATCACAGCGATTTGTAAAAAGCGGGTGGTTAAGGGATCACAGCGGTTTGTAAAAAGTGGGTGGTTAAGGGACTGCAGCGGTTTGTAAAAAGTGGGTGGTTAAGGGACTACAGCGGTTTGTAAAAAGTGGCTGGTTAAGGGATCACAGCGGTTTGTAAAAAGTGGCTGGTTAAGGGATCACAGCGATTTGTAAAAAGCGGGTGGTTAAGGGACTGCAGCGGTTTGTAAAAAGTGGCTGGTTAAGGGATCACAGCGATTTGTAAAAAGCGGGTGGTTAAGGGGCCGCAGCAGTTTGTAAAAAGTGGCTGGTTAAGGGGCCGCAGCAGTTTGTAAAAAGTGGCTGGTTAAGGGATCACAGCGGTTTGTAAAACGTGGCTGGTTAAGGGATCACAGCGGTTTGTAAAACGTGGCTGGTTAAGGGATCACAGCGATTTGTAAAAAGTGGGTGGTTAAGGGGCCGCAGCGGTTTGTAAAAAGTGGCTGGTTAAGGGATCACAGCGGTTTGTAAAACGTGGCTGGTTAAGGGACTGCAGCGGTTTGTAAAAAGTGGCTGGTTAAGGGATCACAGCGGTTTGTAAAAAGTGGGTGGTTAAGGGGCCGCAGCAGTTTGTAAAAAGTGGCTGGTTAAGGGGCCGCAGCAGTTTGTAAAAAGTGGGTGGTTAAGGGGCCGCAGCAGTTTGTAAAAAGTGGGTGGTTAAGGGGCCGCAGCAGTTTGTAAAAAGTGGGTGGTTAAGGGGCCGCATCAGTTTGTAAAAAGTGGGTGGTTAAGGGGCCGCAGCAGTTTGTAAAAAGTGGGTGGTTAAGGGGCCGCAGCAGTTTGTAAAAAGTGGGTGGTTAAGGGGCCGCAGCAGTTTGTAAAAAGTGGGTGGTTATGGGGCCGCAGCAGTTTGTAAAAAGTGGCTGGTTAAGGGGCCGCAGCAGTTTGTAAAAAGTGGGTGGTTAAGGGGCCGCAGCAGTTTGTAAAAAGTGGGTGGTTAAGGGGCCGCAGCAGTTTGTAAAAAGTGGGTGGTTAAGGGGCCGCAGCAGTTTGTAAAAAGTGGGTGGTTAAGGGGCCGCAGCAGTTTGTAAAAAGTGGGTGGTTAAGGGACTGCAGCGGTTTGTAAAAAGTGGCTGGTTAAGGGATCACAGCGGTTTGTAAAAAGCGGGTGGTTAAGGGATCACAGCAGTTTGTAAAAAGCGGGTGGTTAAGGGGCCGCAGCGGTTTGTAAAACGTGGCTGGTTAAGGGACTGCAGCGGTTTGTAAAAAGTGGGTGGTTAAGGGACTGCAGCGGTTTGTAAAAAGTGGCTGGTTAAGGGATCACAGCGGTTTGTAAAACGTGGCTGGTTAAGGGATCACAGCGATTTGTAAAAAGTGGGTGGTTAAGGGGCCGCAGCAGTTTGTAAAAAGTGGCTGGTTAAGGGGCCGCAGCAGTTTGTAAAAAGTGGGTGGTTAAGGGGCCGCAGCAGTTTGTAAAAAGTGGGTGGTTAAGGGGCCGCAGCAGTTTGTAAAAAGTGGGTGGTTAAGGGGCCGCAGCAGTTTGTAAAAAGTGGGTGGTTAAGGGGCCGCAGAAGTTTGTAAAAAGTGGGTGGTTAAGGGGCCGCAGCAGTTTGTAAAAAGTGGGTGGTTAAGGGGCCGCAGCAGTTTGTAAAAAGTGGGTGGTTAAGGGGCCGCAGCAGTTTGTAAAAAGTGGGTGGTTAAGGGGCCGCAGCAGTTTGTAAAAAGTGGCTGGTTAAGGGGCCGCAGCAGTTTGTAAAAAGTGGGTGGTTAAGGGGCCGCAGCAGTTTGTAAAAAGTGGGTGGTTAAGGGGCCGCAGCAGTTTGTAAAAAGTGGGTGGTTAAGGGGCCGCAGCAGTTTGTAAAAAGTGGGTGGTTAAGGGGCCGCAGCAGTTTGTAAAAAGTGGGTGGTTAAGGGACTGCAGCGGTTTGTAAAAAGTGGCTGGTTAAGGGATCACAGCGGTTTGTAAAAAGCGGGTGGTTAAGGGATCACAGCAGTTTGTAAAAAGCGGGTGGTTAAGGGGCCGCAACGGTTTGTAAAAAGCGGGTGGTTAAGGGATCACAGCAGTTTGTAAAAAGCGGGTGGTTAAGGGACCGCAGCGGTTTGTAAAAAGCGGGTGGTTAAGGGATCACAGCAGTTTGTAAAAAGTGGCTGGTTAAGGGATCACAGCGGTTTGTAAAACGTGGCTGGTAAAGGGATCACAGCGATTTGTAAAACGTGGCTGGTTAAGGGATCACAGCGGTTTGTAAAAGGTGGCTGGTTAAGAGATCACAGCGGTTTGTAAAAAGTGGGTGGTTAAGGAACCGCAGCAGTTTGTAAAAAGCGGGTGGTTAAGGAACCGCAGCAGTTTGTAAAAAGCGGGTGGTTAAGGGACTGCAGCGGTTTGTAAAAAGTGGTTGGTTAAGGGATCACAGCGGTTTGTAAAAAGTGGGTGGTTAAGGAACCGCAGCGGTTTGTAAAAAGTGGGCGGTTAAGGAACCGCAGCAGTTTGTAAAAAGCGGGTGGTTAAGGGACTGCAGCGGTTTGTAAAAAGTGGCTGGTTAAGGGATCACAGCGGTTTGTAAAAAGTGGGTGGTTAAGGGACTGCAGCGGTTTGTAAAAAGTGGGTGGTTAAGGGACTGCAGCGGTTTGTAAAAAGTGGGTGGTTAAGGGACTGCAGCGGTTTGTAAAAAGTGGGTGGTTAAGGGACTGCAGCGGTTTGTAAAAAGTGGGTGGTTAAGGGGCCGCAGCAGTTTGTAAAAAGTGGCTGGTTAAGGGATCACAGCGGTTTGTAAAAAGTGGGTGGTTAAGGGGCTGCAGCAGTTTGTAAAAAGCGGGTGGTTAAGGGATCACAGCGGTTTGTAAAAAGCGGGTGGTTAAGGGATCACAGCGGTTTGTAAAAAGCGCGTGGTTAAGGGATCACAGCGGTTTGTAAAAAGTGGGTGGTTAAGGGATGGCAGCGGTTTGTAAAAAGTGGCTGGTTAAGGGATCACAGCGGTTTGTAAAAAGTGGCTGGTTAAGGGATCACAGCAATTTGTAAAAAGCGGGTGGTTAAGGGACTGCAGCGGTTTGTAAAAAGTGGCTGGTTAAGGGATCACAGCGGTTTGTAAAAAGTGGCTGGTTAAGGGATCACAGCGATTTGTAAAAAGTGGGTGGTTAAGGGGCCGCAGCAGTTTGTAAAAAGTGGCTGGTTAAGGGGCCGCAGCAGTTTGTAAAAAGTGGGTGGTTAAGGGGCCGCAGCAGTTTGTAAAAAGTGGGTGGTTAAGGGGCCGCAGCAGTTTGTAAAAAGTGGGTGGTTAAGGGGCCGCAGCAGTTTGTAAAAAGTGGGTGGTTAAGGGGCCGCAGCAGTTTGTAAAAAGTGGGTGGTTAAGGGGCCGCAGCAGTTTGTAAAAAGTGGGTGGTTAAGGGGCCGCAGCAGTTTGTAAAAAGTGGGTGGTTAAGGGGCCGCAGCAGTTTGTAAAAAGTGGGTGGTTAAGGGGCCGCAGCAGTTTGTAAAAAGTGGGTGGTTAAGGGGCCGCAGCAGTTTGTAAAAAGTGGCTGGTTAAGGGGCCGCAGCAGTTTGTAAAAAGTGGGTGGTTAAGGGGCCGCAGCAGTTTGTAAAAAGTGGGTGGTTAAGGGGCCGCAGCAGTTTGTAAAAAGTGGGTGGTTAAGGCGCCGCAGCAGTTTGTAAAAAGTGGGTGGTTAAGGGGCCGCAGCAGTTTGTAAAAAGTGGGTGGTTAAGGGACTGCAGCGGTTTGTAAAAAGTGGCTGGTTAAGGGATCACAGCGGTTCGTAAAAAGTGGGTGGTTAAGGGGCCACAGCAGTTTGTAAAAAGAGGCTGGTTAAGGGATCACAGCGGTTTGTAAAAAGTGGGTGGTTAAGGGGCCGCAGCAGTTTGTAAAAAGTGGCTGGTTAAGGGACTGCAGCGGTTTGTAAAAAGTGGCTGGTTAAGGGACTGCAGCGGTTTGTAAAAAGTGGCTGGTTAAGGGACTGCAGCGGTTTGTAAAAGGTGGTTGGTTAAGGGATCACAGCGGTTTGTAAAACGTGGCTGGTTAAGGGATCACAGCGGTTTGTAAAACGTGGCTGGTTAAGGGATCACAGCGGTTTGTAAAAAGCGGGTGGTTAAGGGACTGCAGCAGTTTGTAAAAAGCGGGTGGTTAAGGGATCACAGCGGTTTGTAAAAAGCGGGTGGTTAAGGGATCACAGCAGTTTGTAAAAAGCGGGTGGTTAAGGGGCCGCAACGGTTTGTAAAAAGCGGGTGGTTAAGGGGCCGCAACGGTTTGTAAAAAGCGGGTGGTTAAGGGGCCGCAGCAGTTTGTAAAAAGTGGCTGGTTGAGGGACTGCAGCGGTTTGTAAAAGGTGGCTGGTTAAGGGATCACAGCGGTTTGTAAAAAGCGGGTGGTTAAGGGACTGCAGCGGTTTGTAAAAAGTGGCTGGTTAAGGGACTGCAGCGGTTTGTAAAAAGTGGCTGGTTAAGGGATCACAGCGGTTTGTAAAACGTGGGTGGTTAAGGGACTGCAGCGGTTTGTAAAAGGTGGCTGGTTAAGGGATCACAGCGGTTTGTAAAAAGTGGGTGGTTAAGGGGCCGCAGCAGTTTGTAAAAAGTGGGTGGTTAAGGGACTGCAGCGGTTTGTAAAAGGTGGCTGGTTAAGGGATCACAGCGGTTTGTAAAACGTGGCTGGTTAAGGGATCACAGCGGTTTGTAAAACGTGGCTGGTTAAGGGATCACAGCGGTTTGTAAAAAGCGGGTGGTTAAGGGACTGCAGCAGTTTGTAAAAAGCGGGTGGTTAAGGGATCACAGCGGTTTGTAAAAAGCGGGTGGTTAAGGGATCACAGCAGTTTGTAAAAAGCGGGTGGTTAAGGGGCCGCAACGGTTTGTAAAAAGCGGGTGGTTAAGGGGCCGCAACGGTTTGTAAAAAGCGGGTGGTTAAGGGATCACAGCGGTTTGTAAAAAGCGGGTGGTTAAGGGATCACAGCAGTTTGTAAAAAGCGGGTGGTTAAGGGGCCGCAACGGTTTGTAAAAAGCGGGTGGTTAAGGGGCCGCAACGGTTTGTAAAAAGCGGGTGGTTAAGGGATCACAGCGGTTTGTAAAAAGCGGGTGGTTAAGGGGCCGCAACGGTTTGTAAAAAGCGGGTGGTTAAGGGGCCGCAACGGTTTGTAAAAAGCGGGTGGTTAAGGGGCCGCAACGGTTTGTAAAAAGCGGGTGGTTAAGGGGCCGCAACGGTTTGTAAAAAGCGGGTGGTTAAGGGATCACAGCGGGTTGTAAAAAGCGGGTGGTTAAGGGATCACAACAGTTTGTAAAAAGCGGGTGGTTAAGGGGCCGCAACGGTTTGTAAAAAGCGGGTGGTTAAGGGGCCGCAACGGTTTGTAAAAAGCGGGTGGTTAAGGGGCCGCAGCGGTTTGTAAAAAGCGGGTGGTTAAGGGATCACAGCGGTTTGTAAAAAGCGGGTGGTTAAGGGGCCGCAACGGTTTGTAAAAAGCGGGTGGTTAAGGGATCACAGCAGTTTGTAAAAAGCGGGTGGTTAAGGGATCACAGCGGTTTGTAAAAAGCGGGTGGTTAAGGGATCACAGCAGTTTGTAAAAAGCGGGTGGTTAAAGGATCACAGCGGTTTGTAAAAAGCGGGTGGTTAAGGGATCACAGCAGTTTGTAAAAAGCGGGTGGTTAAGGGATCACAGCAGTTTGTAAAAAGCGGGTGGTTAAGGGATCACAGCAGTTTGTAAAAAGCGGGTGGTTAAGGGATCACAGCAGTTTGTAAAAAGCGGGTGGTTAAGGGATCACAGCAGTTTGTAAAAAGCGGGTGGTTAAGGGATCACAGCAGTTTGTAAAAAGCGGGTGGTTAAGGGGCCGCAACGGTTTGTAAAAAGCGGGTGGTTAAGGGGCCGCAACGGTTGGTGAGAGCAGGTGGTTAAGGGATCACAGCAGTTTGTAAAAAGCGGGTGGTTAAGGGATCACAGCAGTTTGTAAAAAGCGGGTGGTTAAGGGGCCGCAACGGTTTGTAAAAAGCGGGTGGTTAAGGGGCCGCAACGGTTTGTAAAAAGCGGGTGGTTAAGGGACCGCAGCGGTTTGTAAAAAGCGGGTGATTAAGGGATCACAGCAGTTTGTAAAAAGCGGGTGGTTAAGGGATCACAGCGGTTTGTAAAAAGCGGGTGGTTAAGGGATCACAGCAGTTTGTAAAAAGCGGGTGGTTAAGGGATCACAGCGGTTTGTAAAAAGCGGGTGGTTAAGGGATCACAGCAGTTTGTAAAAAGCGGGTGGTTAAGGGATCACAGCAGTTTGTAAAAAGCGGGTGGTTAAGGGATCACAGCGGTTTGTAAAAAGCGCGTGGTTAAGGGATCACAGCAGTTTGTAAAAAGCGGGTGGTTAAGGGATCACAGCAGTTTGTAAAAAGCGGGTGGTTAAGGGATCACAGCAGTTTGTAAAAAGCGGGTGGTTAAGGGATCACAGCAGTTTGTAAAAAGCGGGTGGTTAAGGGATCACAGCAGTTTGTAAAAAGCGGGTGGTTAAGGGATCACAGCAGTTTGTAAAAAGCGGGTGGTTAAGGGGCCGCAACGGTTTGTAAAAAGCGGGTTTACCACCACACATCAAATGTCAGATGTTGAACGTTTACCACACAATGCATTGCTGCTTGCCAACCACGTGGGCTATTACATATATCCTCCAGACAGGTGGGGAAATCACTCGCCTACAGGTCGACCCTGGATCACTTTTTTTTCTTTTTTTTCTTTTTTCTTTTTTTTTGTATACAAGATCGAGGCTCGTGAAAGAGCGAACATTAATCACACAGAAAGACAAACAGACACATAAAACAAATAACATCGGGAGCGGTAGACAAGATGGGGAGAGAGGGGGAAGGACACAAACACAACATTTGAGAGCAGGGACCGAGAGACATGGAGACATCGAGAGAACTGTGGGAGGGAGAGGGCTTTGGGGGGGAGGCATGTGAAGGGGTGGGGGGTGGGAGAGGTATAAAACATATGGACACTGCCAGGACTTCCAGGAAAGAAGTTGGAATTTCAAACAAGGTGGATCTGGGGTGAATTAGCGGGGGTAGAAAAGATCAAGGTTTTCGATGGGGGAAGATAAGAGATGGTGGTGAACAGCTGTTTTAAAGACCTGGAGGGAGGAGTGGGATTGAAGTGAGTGAGGGAGTTGTTCCAGAGGCGGGAGAAAAGAGGAATGAAAGAGTGAAGGTGAGCAGAGGGCCGAGATTTCGGCAGTTTAACCATCAGAGGCTTGCTGGCAGATCTTGTGCGACCTGTAGGAATATTTGGGGGACAGAGCACAGAGAGAGCTGGGGGAGCAAGGTCGGAGAGGCTGCATGGTATAATATTCAGTGGTCATGGCCTCGTCTCGGGGTCATGGCATCGTCTTGGAGTCATGACTTCGGCTCGGGGTCTTGGCTTCGGCTCGGGGTCATGGCCTCGTCTCGGGGTCATGGCTTCGGCTCGGGGTCATGGCCTCGTCTCGGGGTCATGGCCTCGTCTCGGGGTCATGGCTTCGGCTTGGGGTCATGGCCTCGTCTCGGGTCATGGCATCGTCTTGGGGTCATGACTTCGGCTCGGGGTCTTGGCTTCGGCTCGGGGTCATGGCCTCGTCTTGTGGTCATCGCTTCGGATCAGGGTCATGGCCTCATCTCGGGGTCATGGCTTCAGCTCGGGGTCATGGCCTCGCCTTGGGGCCATGGCCTCGTCTTGGGGGCATGGCTTCGTCTCGGGGTCATGGCTTCGGCTCGGGGTCATGGCATTGTCTCGGGGTCATGGCCTCGTCTCAGGGTCATGGGTTCGTCTCGGGGCCATGGCTTCGGCTCAGATTCTTGGCCTCGTCTCAGGGTCATGGCCTTGTCTCGGGACAATGCCTTCGGCTCGGGGTCATGGCCTCGTCTCGGGGTCATGGCCTCGTCTCGGGGTCATGGCTTCAGCTCAGGATCATGGCCTCGTCTCAGGGTCATGGCCTCGTCTCGGGGTCATGGCTTCGGCTCGGGGTCATGGCCTCGTCTCAGGGTCATGGCCTCGTCTCGGGGTCATGGCTTCAGCTCGGGGTCATGGCATTGTCTCGGGGTCATGGCTTCGACTCAGGGTCATGGCCTCGTCTCGGGGTCATGGCCTCGTCTCGGGGTCAAGGCTTCAGCTCGGAGTCATGGCCTTGTCTCAGGGTCATGGCCTCGTCTCGGGGTCATGGCTTCAGCTCCGGGTCATGGCCTCGTCTCAGGGCCATGGGCTCATCTCAGGGTCATGGCTTCGGCTCGGGGTCATGGCTTCGGCTCGGGGTCATGGCATTGTCTCGGGGTCATGGTCTCGTCTCGGGGTCATGGCTTCAGCTCTGGGTCATGGCCTCGTCTCGGGGTCATGGCTTCGGCTCGGGGTCATGGCCTCGTCTCAGGGTCATGGCTTCGGCTCGGAGTCATGGCCTCGTCTCGGGGTCATGGCTTCGGCTCAGGGTCATCACGGCAAGGTGCGAATGTTTATTGAGGGGGCGGGATGCAAGTAAAAATATTCCCTGGAGAGAATTACCGCGTTACCTGTTGACTCTCTTTCATTGATACCCAATCAGGGGTCGACGTCTCCACGACAACTGTGAGCAGCATCTCAAAGAAGCGCTGTCAGGTGAGCAACAGAGAAAGGACAAGTCAATACTCTCTCCTCAAGGAGTTTGGAGGGTTGACCTAGTGAGGACCTTCACATTAGGCCGTGCAGGTGTAGACCGGGATTAATAAAATAGGTATTTTATTATATTCAGACCCTCAAGGTCACCTGGTTATGAATTAATGCATGAATGAATTATATAAGCACAGGTAAACCTCTTCCGGTAAGGATGTGATGATGAAACCGAAGGTGAACATCACCGAGCCGGATAAACCCAAACCTTGGTGTGAACATGCCCCTTACCGGTATCATAATGTAATTACACTTTGATCCAAGCACACCATTCACAGCAACTGATCATCTTTTATTTGCTGTTTACCGAGGATCCGGGAAAGGTGGAAATGTCAGGTTAATATCCAAAAACACAAAGGTAGTACACAAGTTTGGTGTTTGCTCAGACAGTTTCGGTGTTTGATCAGACTGGTTTGGTGTTTGATCAGACAGGTTCAGTGTTTGATCAGACAGGTCCGGTGTTTGATCAGACAGGTTCCGTGTTTGAACAGACAGGTTCCGTGTTTGAACAGACAGGTTCAGTGTTTGAACAGACAGGTTCCGTGTTTGCACAGACAGGTTCCGTGTTTGAACAGACAGGTCCCGTGTTTGAACAGACAGGTCCCGTGTTTGAACAGGCAGGTTCCGTGTTTGAACAGACAGGTTCCGTGTTTGAACAGACATGTACGGTGTTTGATCAGACAGGTTCAGTGTTTGATCAGACAGGTTCAGTGTTTGATCAGACAGGTTCCATGTTTGAACAGACAGGTTTTGTGTTTGAACAGACAAGTTCTGTGTTTGAACAGACAGGTTCCATGCTCGAACAGACAGGTTCCGTGTTTGAACAGACAAGTTCTGTGTTTGAACAGATAGTTCCGTGTTTGAACAGACAGGTTCAGTGTTTGAACAGACAGGTTCCGTGTTTGAACAGATAGGTTCCGTGTTTGAACAGACAGGTCCCGTGTTTGAACAGACAGGTCCCGTGTTTGAACAGACAGGTCCCGTGTTTGAACAGACAGGTCCCGTGTTTGAACAGACAGGTCCCGTGTTTGAACAGGCAGGTTCCGTGTTTGAACAGACAGGTTCCGTGTTTGAACAGACAGGTTCAGTGTTTGATCAGACAGGTTCCATGTTTGAACAGACAGGTTTTGTGTTTGAACAGACAAGTTCTGTGTTTGAACAGACAGGTTCCATGCTCGAACAGACAGGTTCCGTGTTTGAACAGACAAGTTCTGTGTTTGAACAGATAGTTCCGTGTTTGAACAGACAGGTTCAGTGTTTGAACAGACAGGTTCCGTGTTTGAACAGATAGGTTCCGTGTTTGATCAGACAGGTTCAGTGTTTGATCAGACAGGTTCAGTGTTTGATCAGACAGGTTCCATGTTTGAACAGACAGGTTTTGTGTTTGAACAGACAAGTTCTGTGTTTGAACAGATAGTTCCGTGTTTGATCAGACAGGTTCAGTGTTTGATCAGACAGGTTCAGTGTTTGATCAGACAGGTTCCATGTTTGAACAGACAGGTTTTGTGTTTGAACAGACAAGTTCTGTGTTTGAACAGACAGGTTCCATGCTCGAACAGACAGGTTCCGTGTTTGAACAGACAAGTTCTGTGTTTGAACAGATAGTTCCGTGTTTGAACAGACAGGTTCAGTGTTTGAACAGACAGGTTCCGTGTTTGAACAGATAGGTTCCGTGTTTGAACAGACAGGTCCCGTGTTTGAACAGACAGGTCCCGTGTTTGAACAGACAGGTCCCGTGTTTGAACAGACAGGTCCCGTGTTTGAACAGGCAGGTTCCGTGTTTGAACAGACAGGTTCCGTGTTTGAACAGACATGTACGGTGTTTGATCAGACAGGTTCAGTGTTTGATCAGACAGGTTCAGTGTTTGATCAGACAGGTTCCATGTTTGAACAGACAGGTTTTGTGTTTGAACAGACAAGTTCTGTGTTTGAACAGACAGGTTCCATGCTCGAACAGACAGGTTCCATGTTTGAACAGACAAGTTCTGTGTTTGAACAGATAGTTCCGTGTTTGAACAGACAGGTTCAGTGTTTGAACAGACAGGTTCCGTGTTTGAACAGATAGGTTCCGTGTTTGAACAGACAGGTCCCGTGTTTGAACAGACAGGTCCCGTGTTTGAACAGACAGGTCCCGTGTTTGAACAGACAGGTCCCGTGTTTGAACAGACAAGTCCCGTGTTTGAACAGACAGGTTCCGTGTTTGAACAGACAAGTTCCGTGTTTGAACAGAGAGGTTCCGTGTTTGAATAGACAATTCCGTGTTTGAACAGACAGATTCTGTGTTTCAACAGACAAGTTCCGTGTTTCAACAGACAAGTTCCGTGTTTGAACAGACAGGTCCCGTGATTGAACAGACAGGTTCCGTGTTTGAACAGACAAGTTCCGTGTTTGAACAGATAGTTCCGTGTTTGAACAGACAGGTTCAGTGTTTGAACAGACAGGTTCCGTGTTTGAACAGATAGGTTCCGTGTTTGAACAGACAGGTCCCGTGTTTGAACAGACAGGTCCCGTGTTTGAACAGACAGGTCCCGTGTTTGAACAGACAGGTCCCGTGTTTGAACAGACAGGTCCCGTGTTTGAACAGGCAGGTTCCGTGTTTGAACAGACAGGTTCCGTGTTTGAACAGACAGGTTCAGTGTTTGATCAGACAGGTTCCATGTTTGAACAGACAGGTTTTGTGTTTGAACAGACAAGTTCTGTGTTTGAACAGACAGGTTCCATGCTCGAACAGACAGGTTCCGTGTTTGAACAGACAAGTTCTGTGTTTGAACAGATAGTTCCGTGTTTGAACAGACAGGTTCAGTGTTTGAACAGACAGGTTCCGTGTTTGAACAGATAGGTTCCGTGTTTGATCAGACAGGTTCAGTGTTTGATCAGACAGGTTCAGTGTTTGATCAGACAGGTTCCATGTTTGAACAGACAGGTTTTGTGTTTGAACAGACAAGTTCTGTGTTTGAACAGATAGTTCCGTGTTTGATCAGACAGGTTCAGTGTTTGATCAGACAGGTTCAGTGTTTGATCAGACAGGTTCCATGTTTGAACAGACAGGTTTTGTGTTTGAACAGACAAGTTCTGTGTTTGAACAGACAGGTTCCATGCTCGAACAGACAGGTTCCGTGTTTGAACAGACAAGTTCTGTGTTTGAACAGATAGTTCCGTGTTTGAACAGACAGGTTCAGTGTTTGAACAGACAGGTTCCGTGTTTGAACAGATAGGTTCCGTGTTTGAACAGACAGGTCCCGTGTTTGAACAGACAGGTCCCGTGTTTGAACAGACAGGTCCCGTGTTTGAACAGACAGGTCCCGTGTTTGAACAGGCAGGTTCCGTGTTTGAACAGACAGGTTCCGTGTTTGAACAGACATGTACGGTGTTTGATCAGACAGGTTCAGTGTTTGATCAGACAGGTTCAGTGTTTGATCAGACAGGTTCCATGTTTGAACAGACAGGTTTTGTGTTTGAACAGACAAGTTCTGTGTTTGAACAGACAGGTTCCATGCTCGAACAGACAGGTTCCATGTTTGAACAGACAAGTTCTGTGTTTGAACAGATAGTTCCGTGTTTGAACAGACAGGTTCAGTGTTTGAACAGACAGGTTCCGTGTTTGAACAGATAGGTTCCGTGTTTGAACAGACAGGTCCCGTGTTTGAACAGACAGGTCCCGTGTTTGAACAGACAGGTCCCGTGTTTGAACAGACAGGTCCCGTGTTTGAACAGACAAGTCCCGTGTTTGAACAGACAGGTTCCGTGTTTGAACAGACAAGTTCCGTGTTTGAACAGAGAGGTTCCGTGTTTGAATAGACAATTCCGTGTTTGAACAGACAGATTCTGTGTTTCAACAGACAAGTTCCGTGTTTCAACAGACAAGTTCCGTGTTTGAACAGACAGGTCCCGTGATTGAACAGACAGGTTCCGTGTTTGAACAGACAAGTTCCGTGTTTGAACAGACAAGTTCCGTGTTTGAACAGACAGGTTCCGTGTTTGAACAGAAAGGTTCCGTGTTTGAACAGAAAGGTTCCGTGTTTGAACAGACAGTTCCGTGTTTGAACAGACAGGTTCCGTGATTGAACAGACAGGTTCCGTGCTTGAACAGACAATTCCATGTTTGAACAGACAGGTTCCATGTTTGAACAGACAGATTCCGTGTTTGAACAGACAAGTTCCGTGTTTGAACAGACAGGTTCCGTGTTTGAACAGACAGGTTATGTGTTTGAACAGACAGGTTCTGTGTTACATCAACACATCATGAAAGGGAAACTTCTCCCGCATCGAATAAAATGTAGGTTTCTCCATTTTACTTTAACATGTCGCAATAAATGACGTCAACAGCGCCTCCATCTCCGTGTGGACAATGTGAATGAACGGAAATTGTTTTTGGCTTCAACACAGAAGAGAATAACGGATCAGGACGCAACAGAACAAAAAAAAAAGAAGAGCAGAAAGAGAGGGGGGCATAAACAGCAGGGTCGAGATCGAGATCTCCATCGCTGTTGCGGTTGAGCATTTTGAAGACGATAATAACATAGGTGATGCCACTTCTGAAACCAAATATTGTAGACACCTGGAGGCAGCCATATCATGCGTTGCTGGCATATGACGTGTGGGTCCACCACACAATGACGTCTTTTGGACCAGGTGTGTTGGGTTGCCACGAGAGAAAGTAATTTGGGTCGGACTCGGAGGACGAACAGGAAAATCCTTGTTTGAGAGACGGTGACAGCTGTGCAGCGATTGGATGTGTTAAAAGCCACCTTCCGGGCAACACCATGCGACTCTGCCAACACTGATTAAGCACAAGCAATAGTGTAGCTTGTTCAAACGGAGAAACAGATGGAACTAGAACGGCACTCAGTAGAGAGCACACCTCCACCTGGTTGGTCATATCACTCAATGGTGAAGAATCACTTTAAAAAATTCTACCAGCTGGATCCGGATCCGGATCTTCACCAAAATTGAATCGATTCTTCCTTGTCACACACACAACCTGTCCACCAAGTTTCGTCCAAATCCATCTATAACTTTTTGAGATATCCTGCTATGTATCGTTTTTGGCCCTATCTCACAATGGTGAAGAATCACTTAAATAATGAAATAACTCTCATATTCTAATCCATATTTTGGCCAGAAGGAAGCCAAACAGTTCAATCTTGGTTTCATCAGACCACAGAATCTTGTTTCTCACAGTCTGAGAGTCCTATAGGTGCTTTTTTGAAACTCCAAGCGGGTCTTTCATGCGTCTTTCACTGAGGAGAGACTTCTGTCTGGCCACTCTGCCATAACGCCCAGATCGGTGGAGTGTTGCAGTGATGGTTGTCCTTCTGGAAGTTTCTCCCATCTCCACACAGGATCTCTGGAGCTCAGCCAGAGTGACCATCGGGTTCTTGGTCACCTCGCTTACCAAGGCCCTTCTCCCCCGATTGCTCAGTTTGGCCGGGCGGCCAGCTCTAGGAAGAGTCCTGGTTGTTCCAAACTTCTTCCATTTAAGAATTATGGAGGCCACTGTGCTCTTGGGAACCTTCAATGCAGCAGAGATTTTTTTTTGTAGGCTTCCCCAGATCTGTGCCTCGACACAATCCTGTCTCTGAGCTCTGCAGGCATTTCCTTCGACCTCATGGCTTGGTTTTTGCTCTGATGTGCATGGTCAGCTGTGACACCTTATATAGACAGGTGTGTGCCTTTCCACATCATGTCCGATCAATTGAATTTACCACAGGTGGACTCCAATCAGGTGTAGAAACATCTCAAAGATGATCAAGAGAAATGGGAGGCACCTGAGCTAAATTTCAAGTGTCATAGCAAAGGGTATGAATACTTATGTCAATGTGATATTTCCGTTTTTTCTTTTTAATAAATTTGCAAAAGTTTTAAAATCCTGTTTTCTCTTTGTCATTATGGGGTATTGAGTGTAGATTGATGAGGGAAAAAATGAGTTTAAACGATTTCAGCAAAAGGCTGCAACATAACAAAATGTGAAAAAGTGAAGGGGTCTGAATACTTTCCGAATGCACTGTACATACGGGGTCGGCCGAGCAGGCACGTAATATATCGGCCATTCTAAAGCTCGCAGTGTTCATGTGAGAAATCTCTGAGCATATTTTGGAGACTCAATAGCTCAGTGGGCTGTCACCGTGAAAATGATGAGGTTCCTGGATTCGAGTCCCAGGTTGAGTCAGAATTTTTTCACACCAGCCCCACGCAATAATTTACTTCGTGTTTCTTAAATTTAAAAAAACGTATATATATATATATACACACACACATATACATGCACACTCACTTTTTTTTCGTTTTTGGCACCATAGCAGAACGCCATATTTTAGAGATTCCTCATCTGGATTCCATAGTGCTCACATCGTCACACAAGTCACAACACTACGCCATCCTACCACCTCAAAGTAAATTAAGGGAAGATGAGTAAACTAAGAAAATTAACTTCACAAAAAAGGACGAATATATAGCGAGGAGGATTGAGAGAGTGTGGAAGGTCAGAGAGAGAGATGGGGAAGAAATCAAGGAGGAAATACGAGTTAGGAGAGGAAAGGGGAGCATCGGAGGTGGTAGAAGGAAATGAAAATTCAGTCATATTTGCTTACGTATTAAATAGATGTTCCTGAGCATCATTTCTTTCCAGAGGTCCATTTTCGAGTTACATGCATTTCCTCCGGAGAGCGCCAGGGGGCAGCCTATGTTCGTGTTCTCGTCGATGAACCCTCGGCCTTGGAAGTGGTTTCTCTTTTCCGAACAAGAGTGCTGGACATTTCGCAGAAATAATCAAATGAGAGCGATTTCATTTTTACCGACCATTAACGATAGTGTTTAAAAAAAACAAAAACCTGTCTACCTTCACAATTTGCTCGATTTCGTTGAAATATCCCACATACCAGGGGCGGATCCAGGATTTCTGTGGAGGGGAGCCAGAATATCTGGGAAGGCACATTGTCGTCAAAAAGAGCACCTGTGGCTGTGTGCACTGTGCATGTCTCAGCTCCGATACTAGTACCCGACTGCAAAGCCGCAATGAGCCGGCGAAGCCAAAGCCCATTGCCACTATTTTCCCCGTCACTATGGCATCAGTTAGTTAGGTAGTTGGTAGTAGGTAGGTGTAGTAGGTACCGTACCTGGTTCAAAATGACACCATTTGCATTCTGGCTGAGATTAAAATTTATAAAATTTACTTCTTGATTAATTCGGTGAATTCCGTCTCAACTTCGGATATTTCCGGCCGTGAAAAACTATCCCGACGGCCGCGAGATTTCTAAAAAATAATTCTTCGTCAATTTTAGAATATTTGACGCCGTTTTCAGCATCTGAAACGGTAATAAGCTTTTTTGAAATATTTTTTCAAATGCTCGAATCTCATTGGTTCCGGTAATTGGTGACGATTTTCGTTGAAGATAACGAGGTTGGTCTTAAAGTATTTTAATTACAAATTAGAGGTACATAAGATTGTGAATCAAACAAAGACGGGTGAAACAAACTCCTATTGAACTTTTTTCAATTTGTTATGCATACTTCCGCATCCGCAAGATGGCGGCCTCCATTGAGTGATTTGGTGCGTCAAAGCTTCGAAATTCTCAAGGGATCCAGCAAAATCTGGCTTTTCAACATAATATGTACGCGTTCATTCACAACACCGGCTTCGCTGGCTATAATTATGGAGCCAATTCGACAATTCCAGCATCTCACTGTGTAATCTTTATACAACTAAATTCAGGGAACCGGCAAAAACAGGGAACCGGGGAAGAGAATTTGAGACTTTGTACTTTATTCCTTGAAACCAGGTTCAGTGTAATGCAGGTTAATTACATTGAGACATATTTAACAAGATGGTATTCATAGAATACTTACCCTGCGCAGTCAACTTGGTGCGAGGCAACTCTTCTGCTTTTGAAGGTTTAAATTTTTTTTTTTTATCCAATATGGCTGCCAGACCACGTGAGCGATGACATCATACATTTATATTCTCTAATATAATTGTTGCGTAGATCACGCTCAATAAATTTCAAACTGATCAGACTAAGCATTGTCCCTGTCGAAGTATGACGTCATAATTAAGGCACCAATGTCATTGTTAACAACACTTATTCCCCATGCGGAGTTCTTAACAATGAGCCACGTTTAATTTTTTTCCATGGAGCGGTTTCAGAGATATTGAGGTGCAAAGTTTTTTTTCGTTTTTTTCCAAGATGGCGCCTATACCACGTGACATATGACATCATAATTATGAATAAAAGTATTATACAGGCGGAGGTGCTCCTATGGTAAAAAAAATTCGTGTCAATTGGACCAACGGTTGCTGAGGAAATGAATTTTTAAAATGCAGACACACGTACGCCACGCGTACGCACACGAATGCCTAACCCTGCTTTTCGCTTCGCGAGCGCAGGGTAAATATTCGTGTTACCGCAACTTGAAGTACTCGGCGTTGACATTGTGCCCACACCGCCTGCTCAATGAAACATTTATTGAACCTCGTATTTACCTCAACATATCTGATATTTTACGGCTCTTCGCTCCTTCAACCTGCAGCTCCAACTCTTTCTTCTTCTTCTTCAACCATTGATTTATGACAAAAATGGCAATGAAATCATGTTTCTGACAGAAGACAGAAATTGTAACCGACCTGTAATGAACCGCAACGCGTTCAAATCCAAAGAGCACCGATTAAAAAGGAGCAATTTGATTGATCGGTGGGAACGTGGCTGAAAGCACGTGACGCGTGGCTAGCCGACCAATCATATCGCTCGGTGTAGCTGGTGATCCTCCAAGGTGGCCGGAACACTAAATTAATTAACTAAATGGCGTCCGAGCCGCCGAACCCCACGGCTGTAGTTTTAACATATAATCAATCTTTATCCGCATGTTCTGCAGCCATGGAAGCTATTAAGCTCCCGGTTACAGAAAGTCTGGTGAGTTTTTCAAGAAAAGGGCACTTGCGGTGCAAGAGGTGCGGGCCATGGCACCACCACTCCCTCCTCCCACTCCCTCCGCCCCTGGATCCGCACATGCCGACCTACGGGGCCATCTACGAGGGCGGGAGAATGTTGACAATGAGTTTTATTTGAGGATAATCAAAGATTGCTGGGAAGTTGATGAAACCTCACGTGTTTGGCTCGTTCAAATTCTGAACAAGAAAAGTGCCAAAGAGAAGAAGATCGCCACCACCAGAAATTTTTGCAGATTGCAATCAGCCAATCAAGGCTAAAACTGCCAGGAGAACAACCAGCGAGGCAGCTATAAAGATGGCGGTGCCGAAGAAATGTCCCAAGAAAGCCAAAGGACCTGATGTAGCCTCTTCGACCAGCAAGACATCTGTGAAGGTCAAGAAAAATGTCAACAATTATGGTACTGGTGAGACCAAGCTGAGAGACCAAGGCAACAAAGCCAAAGTGCAAGCCTGCGACCAAGGGTGGTGAAGAACAATATGGCGACACCCAAAAAGAAGGGAAGTGAAGGGAAGGGAAGTGAGTGGAGGTGAAATGTTTCTTGTTACTCCTCGTGTCAATTGATATTATTATTATTAGTCCTCAAGGTATTCCTCAGTTATACGTACATACTTGTCGAATCAATCTGGTGCTGCTCTGATTCCGTCTGTGTTGAAATCTTTGGGAGGGCTACGCAGCCACTTCCGGACAACCGCTTTGACGTCTTCATGGTTCGTGAACCTGATGCCCCCAAGATGTTCGGCGAGTGGTCCAAAGAGATGAAAATCACAAGGTGCCAACACTCAGGGACCTGTATCGAGGATGATTGACGACTTCCCAACGCATCTTCACTTGAGTAGCGGTGGTGACATCCGTCGCATGAGGGCAACTTTTATTGAGCAGTAAAAACACGGGCACACTGGTTGACTCGATTGATTGCGGAACAAGTCATTGTGAATTGATGGTTTCCCACATTAAAAAAATATCCACATTAATCCCCCCAAACCCCCACAATACTTGATTTTCAAATTTTTCAATTTTTTTTTTTTTTAAATTCAGATTTTTTCAGATTCCGTTCTTCAGATTTTCAATTTTCAAATTTTTCCCACATTAATTGAACCAAGGAGGCCCCAACACATGATTGCAACTAGATGGTATTCATAGAATATGTACCCTGCACAGTCAACTTGTTGCGAGCCAACTTTTCTGTTTTTGAACATTTTTTTTCTTTGATCCAATATGGCTGCCAGACCACGTGAGCGATCACATCATAAATTTATATTCTCTAATATAATTGTTGCATAGATCACGCCCAATACATTTCAAACTGATCAGCATTGTCCCTGTCGAATTATGACGTCATAATTATAGCACCAGTGACGTCATCGTTAACAACACCTATTCCCCATATGGAGTTCTTTACAATGAGCCATGTTTCAATTTTTTCCAAAGAGTGGTTGTGGAGATATAGAGGAGCAACATTTTTCGGCTTTTCCAAGATGGCGCCTGTACCACATGACCTATGACATCATGATTATCATTAAAATATTCTATGGGAGGAGGCGCTTCTATAGTGAAAATTTCGTGCCCATAAGACCAACAGTTGCTGAGAAAAAAAAAATCACAATGATCGGATAAGTGCTGTACTTGTCGAATTATGCCGTCATAATTAAGGTACCGATGACATCACCATCAACATTTCTTATTCCCCATGGTGAGTACTTGACAATGAGCCATGTTTCGTTTTTTTCCATTGAGCGGTTTGGGAGATATAGAGGTGTAACGTTTTTCCAAGATGGCGTCCGTACCACATGACCTATGACGTCATAATTATGAATAAAAAAATATACAGGCGGAGGCCTGTGAGGTCCTATGGTAAAATTTCGTGTCAATCGGACCAACGGTTGCCGAGAAAATGATTTTTTAAAATGCAGACACGTACGGCACACGTGCGCACATGAATGCTTAACCCCGCTTTTCGCTTCTTGAGCGCAGGGTAAAAAGCTTAACAGCTGATGGCTGAACATGGATATTTTTTGCGGATTGGCGATCGAGAACGTCTCCACTCCATGCCGGCTCACTTTGACTGTTGCAAGACGGGCCAAGGCCTCATACCCAATGCCTCCTTCTCATGTTGGCATTCCAGGAACTCCATTGCATTTGCCACATGAGCTCCTTTAATAAAACATGAGATCCTCTGGTGCACGGTTTCCACTTCCCTGGCTGCATTTCAAGTGAGAATGAATGGAGTTTCCAAACTTCAAACACCGGCATGCAATCCTTCTGCAATTTCACCTAATTCTACAATATCGGAATCCGTTGATTTTGAATCTCCAAAATTACCTGTGAATCTCCAAAAATTACCAAAATTACCTCCAAAATTACGTTTAAGGTTTGTTGGAGTGACAGAAGTTGGTTGCGCATGAGAATGCGCGACATTGCTCACAAATTGCTCACAAAACCATCATTTCTGAACCCGCTGCACAACTTTCAAAAACACAAAGACATGAAAACATACGTCAGCAAATTGCTCATCACTTCTGCGGTTTTCAACTCATTTGACCTACTCCTTATTTGGAAAATGACGCAACACTGTGATAACAGCACTTCACGAGTATGGTGGCCGCCATCTTGTTTTTTCCCAGAATGCTTAGACCAGTGCATAGCCACTTCCTGTATAACTTGCTCCAGTTAGACAATATCATTGCACAAAATCTCAGACACTATTTTTTTACATGTTCTACAATAGAATGACCATTTCAGCCTTGAACGGCTCTCATGTTTTTTTTACCTCTGCGACCGAAAGTGGACGAGCAAGGTTAAGTTTTCACCCTTATCTGTCTGTCTGTTCGTTTGTCTGTCTGTGAGCAAGATATCTCAAAAGGTTATGGACGGATTTAGACAGAATTTGATGGACATGTTGGTGAAGATCCGAATCTGGATCCGGAAACGAGAATGTTTTCAAATCTGTTTTCCCGCGATGAAGCTAACTCCGAGGGCCTTTCACTCACTCACCGCAGGCAGGTTAGTGGTCTTTCCGTCTTCTACCGACTCCTCTCCGGCCTTGCTCCTCCAGCTCTATCTGTGCTCTGTCCCCCAAATATTCCTACAGGTCGCACAAGATCTGCCTGCAACCCTCTTATGGTTAAACTGCCAAAATCAAGACTCTCTGCTCACCTTCACTCCTTCATTCCTCTTTTCTCCCGCCTCTGGAACAAACTCCCTCACTCTCTTCAATCCCACTCCTCCCTCCAGGTCTTTAAAACAGCTGTTCCCCACCATCTCATATCTTCCCCCATCCAAAACCTTGATCTTTTCTACCCCCGCTAATTTCACCCCAAATCCACTTTTTTGAAATACCAACTTCTTTCCTGGAAGTCCTTGGTGTCCTTCTGTTTTACACTTCTCCCACCCCCCCCCCCTTCCCACGCCTACTCCCCCCAAGCCCTCTCCCTCCCACACATCTCCCGATGTCCCTGCTCTCAGATGTTGTGTTTGTGTGCTTTCCCCTTTTTATATATTTTGTTTGTCTGTTTGATTTGTTTGTGTGATAAATTTTAGCTCTTTCACGAGCCTCGATTCTGTATACAAAAAAAATAAAAAATAAAAATCTTCTTCACCATTGAGAGATGCGGCCAAAACCGGTATACAGCAGCATATCTCAAAAAGTTGCGGATGTATTCAGACGAAACTTGGTGGATGAGTTGTTTCGGTGACAAGAACAAGCCGATTCGATTCTGGCTCAGTTCCGGATCAATATCCGGCCCATTAGTGGGATACAAAATGTAAACTGTTCAGCCTGGTGGAGGTACGCTCTCTGCCGAGTACCATTCTAGCTTATGTCTGCAAATATGATGGAATTATTGAAGCCGTCCTTCCCCGTAAACACTCAGAAGCTCCATACATGCCCTTTCTCTTCCATCCCATTCCTCCTGTCCTTTAAAATTAAATACAATTACCAAAAGGTAGATAAAAATGAGGTATGAGTGACCACCTGGTGATAACGTGACCCAATCATTGAACTGTTGAGTTTTCCAGGTATGTATTGGCAGGTAAAGAAAGTATAGGCATTTGGGCCACATTATATTCCAAATGATACAACTTTCTGCTTCGTCCCAAAAGTAGGTCTTTGTGAACACCTAGCCTTGGTAACATTTTTCCAGTATTGTAACTACCTTGAGTTATAAGGTGAGCACCTACTGCGTAGTGTCCCTCCGGTAAGTCAGATGAATGAATGGTAATAAGAGGTTTAATTATTTAAATAATTCCATTCATATCCCTCCGCAGAAGCCTCACACATGATCTAGTTCCAACCACGTGATGTCACCCTATTCAATTTTTCTCAGAAACGCTTTGTCTGTCGATCATTGGATTCTGGCCTTTTGCCTTTTTGTTCGCATCAATTAGCGGATCGTCGCGCCCGGAGAGCGGCCCTGGTGGAAACACACTCGCCTCTGTAATGGTTCATAAAACTTGCGGTGAGTGTGAAATGTCCTTCCCAAGCCTTTCTTTCACAGCCGCTGTGGGACATATGTTCTCAGACAGGGCCTGGAGACGGGCGTGCAAGGTGGGTGCACAGGAGCACAAAGGCCTTTCACGTCTCTTCGTCACAAAGGCTTCGCAACTGAAGTGCCGCACCAGCTGCGTCATTGGAAAACATCTGTTTTGATCATCTAAGGTTACCTGTCATCAATGTCCACCATAATACGAGGCCCAATGAAGGAAGCTATATTCTCTCCATTTTGTGTCTGGTTCTTCAACTGGATTTTTAGTCCCTCTACCACCAAGGGGGAGCGGAGGCTGTTTTCACCCTGGTTTGTCCGTTTGTCTGTGTATCTGTGAGCCGGATATCTCCAAAAGTTATGGACGGATTCAGACGAAACTTGGTGGACAGGTCGGGTGTGTGACAATAATTAATCAATTCGATTTTGGTGAAGATCCGGATCCAGATACGAGGATTTTTTTTTATTTCTTAAGTCATTCTTCACCATTGAGAAATAGGGCCAAAACAATATTGTTGCGGTTTTGAGAACCCACACAGGTACCATCATTAAATGTTAAAGGTTGCACCCCATAGTTAGGCCACATGCAACACGTAGGTCACCTTAGAACGTTAGTTATTTCATAGTATGTGTTTAGGATGAGGCCATTTCCAATAGTTGCATCTGCGTTGTGTAAAACAAATAAGAGTAGGCCCCGTCCATTTTGCAGCCTCCCTCCACCCGACTCCATTGCGCCTATCCTGTCTGCACCCCATTTCCCTCGCAGTTTGTTACGCTTTGGCTGCCAGCAGCGTTTGCTGCTCTTGCTCGCTCAAACCAGCCCAAAGGCCACGAGGTAAGGCCCGAAAAGGGGGCGGAGCGCAAGGGTGGGGGAGTGGCCACGTCAAGCAGCCGTCAAGGGCGGAGCCGGTAAGACCTCAACAGCCAATCAGGGCTGAGGCGACATCGCCTGACATGGTGTGGCTGGACATTCGAGAGGGTTCGCTGGGCATGGCAATAAAACCCTTCGCGCGAGGCCCCCACCTCAGTTGGGTTATGGGAGAGACGCTTGCAGAGTTATGAGGAGAGAGCTCGAGTTATGAGACGTGAGTTCGCTTGTTGAGTTATGAGCCGGGGTCCTCTGCTGAATGAGTTTGAGGAGAGACGCGCTGTGGCAAGCATTTGGAAAGGATTGATTGCGCTTTACAAAGGGCTGGCGAAGGACTGCAGCATTGTGAAGGACTTGTGAGGGAAGCCAAGCCTTGGCATTCGGGCAGAAGGACGTTGGTGGAAGGCGCTTTGGTAACATCATTAGGCGAGCGGCGCATTGTTCATAGCGATACCGGGAGCGTGTATAAAGGCGCCGGTACACCTATTGCGTACGCAATATAATCGTCAGCCAACCGACCTTTCCCGGATATATAATTGTCCGCCTCGCGCCTACGCCATGCGGAGGCTGCCTGCCGTCTTCCATCGCCTGCACGGTACGAGTCGGGGACCGGACGAGCTGTGGACGCCATCGTTGGACCCTCAACCCGACCATCTTCAAACCCCATGTGAGTGAGTCTGAGAGTGAGTCTGAGAGTGAACGGGCCCGTGTCCAGGGATAAGTATAAGACTGTATAAGGCTGCCCTGCGTATCTGCTTCTTCCTCTTCATTGTGCATTGCACTTTCTCTTCCTCTTCTTCCTGTGTAAATAGTTAATAAACCAATCTGTTCTTCCTGTCTTTCCTGATTCGACCGTCTTAGTGATTTCTCCATTGGGTAAGCGTGGCACGATCATAACCGCTCCAATCGGGTTAGTTCCTGATAACGGCCCGAATCGCGGCTCGCTTCGCTCGGCGTGTCCACTAACGCCGTGGTTCGGGTGGGGTTATTTCCTTGCTTCACGGCCGGTGTTAGTACTTAGGTAATAGGACTAATTCGACCAACAACCCTATTTAACACCGACTGGAAGGAACGTGATAGCCCCGGGATCGCGTCGGCCAGTAAAAGGACAAGGGGATTAATCCCCCCTTGATAAGGGGAAGGCCGACGTTGGAGATCCGCAACAATATATTGCATGATATTTCAAAAAATTATTGACGGAATATGACAAAACTTGGTGGATAAGTTGAGTAGGTGACAAGAACAAGCCGATTGGATTTAGGTTCAGGTCCGAATCCAGATCTGGTCTATCAGAGGGATACAAACCATAAACTGTTCAGCCTGGCGGAGATATGCGCCCTACCGAGTTTCGTTCTAGATGCTGTTGTTTTTACAGGATTTGTGCTTTGCTTATCGACATTCTCACAACGACCTCTCAATGCATAGATGGAGGCACAACTTATTCTCCATGAATAGATGTTGCTTTCCGGTTGAACAATTAATTGAACTCGAAATGTTATGATCGAAAAAGTCAGAACTCGTGTACTTGGATAAAAATCAGAGATAATCAGAGATCAGAGATATAAAGATCAGAGATATTCCCATTTATTCAAGTCCTTCCCAAGGACTCAAGTTGGACTCAACTGAGACTCAAGAATCAAGACTTCCCAAGGACTCAACTGAGACTTGAGTCAAGTGGACTGAAGTTGGACTCAACTTCTCAAGGACTCAAGTTGGACTTCCCAAGGACTCAAGTTGGACTCAACTTCCCAAGGACTCAAGTTGGACTCAACTGAGACTCAAGAATCAAGACTTCCCAAGGACTCAACTGAGACTTAAGTCAAGTTGGACTCAACTTCCCAAAGACTCAAATTGGACTTCCCAAGGACTCAAGTCAAGTATTCAAGTCCGTGGGACTTCCCAAGGAATTTACAATTCAAGTTAATCCATCTGGTTGAAATCCCATTTATTGAGTTTTTCCAAAAAAATACCACGACACTCAGTAGAAAGACCCCATTTCCTTTATTTGGGACAAAGGGCACTAATGTCACTTCAGTTTGGAAACCAAACATACTATCATCAAATTTTGTGCAAGATCATAGCTGATCATACCAATTGTCCATTGTGACGTTTCCACCTGATCTGGTTCTTTCTGGTTCCTGACCAAATCAAGAGAATTGTTGACTTTGAATGGGCCACCTGCCTGCTTACCTACATATACCTCCAGTTTACGTGCATAATACGTCATAGCATCGGCCTTTGCTTGTGTCTTTATGCCATGCCTAGTAGGTTTACTTGGCATCTATTGTCTGAATGGACACTTGCCCCTGAAAGATACAAACATCTCATCAATTATAACTCCGAAGGAAAATAATCCCTTAAACAACTGTCAACAACCTTCTCTAAAAGATCTCCAATAAGCTCTTCTGCGCTCAGGGAGAGTTGTTTTGTCATCAAATCTGAGGCAAACAAGAAGAAACCTGAAATGGTACAATGACATTGTTGCTTTGAAAACTTCCACACCTGTCCCACCTGCCTTCCAAAGATCCTCCACATTCATTCTGTTGCTGTGAAAAACACCTGCCAACAAATCCAGCCCCAGAAAAGCTTTCATTTCAACAATGTCTGTGTCTTTTGCCCTCGCCTGCTTATCATGTTTTATTCTTTCATCACTGATGTTTATGTTTGTCGGTGATGTATCTAAAGAGAAACTAAAATTCCAAAGTGTTTGGGCATTTTGAGATGGACCTTTCATCCATTTTGGTCCAGAGAACACATTATGTGCCTGGGTGCGCATTCTCAAGCGAGGACATTCTTTCTCCCACCAAGTTGTCTTGTCCTTGCCGAGCCACCCATCACGTCTGATCCGCTTCGGTTGGGTCTGTTGTGGTGGTGGGTCTTTATCAGAATCCTCACTTTCCAGATTTCCGCTGGAAATGGCTGCTGAACCACGTGACGGATGACGACATAAAAAATTTTCCTCGACCAATTTATCCCTAGATCACGCTCAATACATTTCATACTTATCGGATCCAAGCATTCTACTTGTCCATTTATGACGTCATACTGAAGGCATCTATGACTTCATCGTTAACATATGTTATTCCCCATGGGGAGCACCTTACAATGAGGCACCTTTCATTTTTGCTTTTCATGGAGCAGTTTCGGAGATATGGAGGTGCAAATTTATTCGGTTTTCCAAGATGGCACCCGTACCAAGTGACCTATGATGTCATAATCATCATTACATCATTACCGCATGTAGGAAGTCATCGAGCAAGACTGGAGGGGGCTCTAGATGCCACTACCTGAATGTTTGGCAAACATGGCAACACATGAATTTTGTTTTGTTTGAAAGTAAAGTTTTGTTTGAAAGTAAAGTTTTGTTTGTAAGTAAAGTTTTGTTTGAAAGTAAAGTTTTGTTTGTAAGTAAAGTTTTGTTTGTAAGTAAAGTTTTGTTTGTAAGTAAAGTTTTGTTTGTAAGTAAAGTTTTGTTTGTACGTAAAGTTTTGTTTGAAAGTAAAGTTTTGTTTGTAAGTAAAGTTTTGTCTGTAAGTAAAGTTTTGTTTGAAAGTAAAGTTTTGTTTGTAAGTAAAGTTTTGTTTGTAAGTAAAGTTTTGTTTGTAAGTAAAGTTTTGTTTGTAAGTAAAGTTTTGTTTGTAAGTAAAGTTTTGTTTGTAAGTAAAGTTTTGTTTGAAAGTAAAGTTTTGTTTGAAAGTAAAATTTTGTTTGTAAGTAAAGTTTTGTTTGTAAGTAAAGTTTTGTTTGTAAGTAAAGTTTTGTTTGTAAGTAAAGTTTTGTTTGTAAGTAAAGTTTTGTTTGAAAGTAAAGTTTTGTTTGTAAGTAAAGTTTTGTTTGAAAGTAAAGTTTTGTTTGTAAGTAAAGTTTTGTTTGAAAGTAAAGTTTTGTTTGTGAGGAAAGTTTTGTTTGCAGATGCTGCACACTATTTGTGGTCCAAGGAGAAATGTATTGACCTTCAAAGAAAGAAATAAAGATACAGGGTATTTGCACAGGTATACAGGTATACTGTATACAGTGCACTGTATACAGGTATACAGTGCACTGAACGAAATACTTATGTTTTACGTGTTTGTCAATGTTAAAATTAAGATGTATGTTTGTTTACTTGTAGGTTCCATTGACTAGCTCAGGTGTGATACCCAGAGCCTCCCGTTAGGTGCCCGCGGAACCCGCAGCTGCTGGGGGCCACCCACAAAGAGGGACCACCCTCCCACCCCCCATCAGCTAAAGCATCTTGAAAGTCCAGTTGTGCAACATAGACGTTTCCAATAACACTAGCCAAGCATATCTACCGACTGCCAATCGCTTCACTGATAGGTTTAATCAAACACATCATGTTGCACTTCACATCCACATGGCAAATATATCTGTAAATCCCAGAGGATGAAAAATACAGTGAAAGACGTGAAAACCGGACCTTTCGTGGCAGAGTTGTTGTTGTTGTTGTTGTTGTTGTTGTTTATGTGCTCCTTCCGTCACTCTTTATTCTAAAATCAAAATCATAAATGGTTCCTGTTACCACACATTGAACATCTTCTTCATCCAATTCAGAAAGATAGACGGACTTTTAAAATAGAAACCTGTATCTTTATGTTTAAACAGACATTGATTTTTTTTTCCCCAAGTATAATCGATCATTAAGGGACCGAGTCTCTAAGAGACTTGGTCTCCTTTTGTTATTAGCGCTGAGGAAGCGCCTCTAGCGAATGACTTCCAGCCAGTGTAACGCGAATTCCTGTCACAGGAATTCTGAGATCATATAAGTGTGACGTGGCAGTTCCTGATTGGTTCGTGTTGGGGAACGCCTTCTCGCTGCCGACGTGACGTAAATTCGCGCACGCGCACTGGTGAAGCGCGAGATTCGGCCCAAGGTTCTTATTATTATTATTATTATTTTTGTATACAAGATCGAGGCTCGAAATTCCATGCCCGAACCTCAGCGCAATCCAAGAGGATTCACTTGTTGGACTTATTATTATTATTCTTTCCGCCAGATGTTGTGGAAGCTGTAGCGTCGGCACTGTTGCTCCGATCAACGATCAAGTCGAAAGTTTTCAGGAATGTTGGGGCCAATGGGAATTGATTGATCTTTTTTTACGAAATTTGATTTTGCAATCACCATGGCAACATGCTTGGATTTAAACGAAAACTTTATCTTTTATGAAAACTTTAAAGATCTTCTTCTCCGAAACCGCAAGTGCTATCGATTTGATTCTTGTCATGTTATGTCGACTACCCATGGTGCAAAAAGGTTGCATGAGATGACGTCATTAATGAAGCAGTTTGGCAGATACGTTGAGGTTAAAAAAATTATATCCGATTAACACAAAACATTTTTTGTGGCATCTATTCATCAATAAGAGCTTGAATATCGAAAAAAAATTGATCGGTCACATGGTCTGGCAATGAAAGAAAAGAAAATTGATCAAAATTGGTGATGTCACATGACAAGGCGGCCATATTGGATTTCAGGAAAACCTTTAAAATGCATATCCGCCTTAATTTTTCGATCGATTGAGTTGAAACTTGGACCACTTATAGTATGCCACTTGACTTCATGCATATCCTCTGGATGACGTCATAGGTCACGTAGAATTGCGGCCATATTGGATTTCATGAAAAACCTCTAAAATGCACCTCCTCCTTCATTTTTCGGATCAATTCAGTTCAAACTTTGCATAATGTGGTCCGGGCTGCCGCTGTCAAGGACGTTGTTGCACACTTGTCCAATCAGAATTAGGCGTATTGGTCCCCGGGGCATCACCGCTCGCAGTTTTGACTTCTTCTTGTTTCCATACTTTTTCCAGTAACATCCCAACATCCTTTTTCATTTAAAAAAATGTTTTTATTACTTGTTAAAAAGCTTTCAAACGACCTCAAAGAAAATCTCATGAAATTTCCTTTGAATCATTTACTGATTTTGCGTCATTTCCTCCATCTTGCGGAAGTACCTTGAGGACGTCAGTCAGCGTTAGCTTCAATCTTAACATACTCGGCATTAGGCCCACATAAACTATCCTGGCAAATAATGAACAGCAATTGACATTTCACCGAGTTCATTGTTGGCCACATATCACACTCTGGTTGGCCCATAGGCCTACTACTAGTACTATCCTCTCAAGTTTGGTTACAATTGGTGCAGGCATAGCCGAGATATGACAATACATTACCAGAGATGGTGTGGAAGGACAGAAACATGCAGAGACAGAGAGACAGAGCTGGTCAATCTAATACTTCGCTAACCCCTCCGGAACCGAGGTATGAATCGATTCTTCACCTGAAGATCTGTCACCATATTATTAGCCCACCAATAGAAAGGGCCCCCCACATGAGGTTTGCAGGGGGCCACCCACATACCCAGCGGAGGCTCTGGTGAAACCCACCTTCTGAGAGAAAACTCAAGTGAATATCTGCTGGCTGGACGTTAATGGTATATTGCTGAGGCATCCCATAAAGAATGGTCCTATGATAGGAAGAGTGTTTTTGGTGTAGTATGTTTTTCACTATGATAAGAAGTACCAACTACTGAGGTACAGAATTTGTTTCAGGAAAAAATTGGTGAAACATGATAGCCTCATTAATTTAAGTTCTTCTTCGCTATTGACAACTGGACCCAAGCGTGCCGTCTCGCTATTGATGATCGGACCCATGCGCGCGGTCTCACTATTGATGATCGGACCCATGCGCGCGGTCTCACTATTGATGATCGGACCCATGCGCGCGGTCTCACGATTGATGATCGGACCCATGCGCGCGGTCTCACTATTGATGATCGGACCCATGTGCGCGGTCTCACTATTGATGATCGGACCCATGCGCGCGGTCTCACTATTGATGATCGGACCCATGCGCGCGGTCTCACGATTGACAACCAAACCCAAGCGAGCGATCTCGCCATTGACAACCAGACCCAAGCGCGCGGTCTTGCTCTTGATGACCAGACCCAAGCACACGGTCTCACTATTGACGATCGGACCCAAGCGCACGGTCTCACTATTGATGACCATACCCAAGCACACGGTCTCACTATTGACGATTGGACTCATGCGCGCGGTCTCACTATTGATGATCGGACCCATGCGCGCGGTCTCACTATTGATGATCAGACCCATGCGCTTGGTCTCGCCATTGACAACCAGACCCAAGCGCGCAGTCTTGCTCTTGATGACCAGACCAAAGCACGCGATCTCACTATTGACGATCGGACCCAAGCGCGCGGTCTTGCTCTTGATGACCAGACCAAAGCATTCGGTCTCACTATTGACGATCGGACCCAAGCGTGCGGTCTCACTATTGATGATCATACCCAAGCACACGGTCTCACTATTGACGATCGGACCCATGCGCACGGTCTTGCTCTTGATGACCAGACCCAAGCACGCGGTCTCACTATTGACGATCGGACCCAAGCACGCGGTCTCACTATTGACGATCGGACCCAAGCGCGCGGTCTCACTATTGACGATCGGACCCAAGCGCGCGGTCTCACTATTGATGACCATACCCAAGCGCGCGGTCTCACTATTGACGATCTGACCCATGCGCGCGGTCTCACGATTGACGATCGGACCCAAGCGCGTGGTCTTTCTCTTCATGACCAGACCCAAGCGTGCGGTCTCACTATTGACGATCGGACCCAAGCGCGGTCTCACTATTGATGACCATACCCATGCGCGCGGTCTCACGATTGACGATCAGACCCATGCGCACGGTCTTGCTCTTGATGAACAGACCCAAGCACGCGGTCTCACTATTGACGATCGGACCCATGCGCGCGGTCTCACTATTGACGATCGGACCCAAGCGCGCGGTCTCACTATTGACGATCGGACCCAAGCGCGCGGTCTCACTATTGATGACCATACCCAAGCGCGCGGTCTCACTATTGATGATCGGACCCATGCGCGCGGTCTCACTATTGACGATCAGACCCAAGCGCGTGGTCTTTCTCTTCATGACCAGACCCAAGCGTGCGGTCTCACCATTGACGATCGGACCCATGCGCGCGGTCTCACTATTGACGATCGGACCCAAGCGCGCGGTCTCACTATTGACGATCGGACCCAAGTGCAAGGTCTCACTATTGATGATCAGACCCAAGAGTGCGGTCTCACTATTGACGATCAGACCCATGCGCATGGTCTCACTATTGACGATCGGACCCAAGTGCGCGGTCTCACTATTGACGATCGGACCCAAGCGCGGTCTCACTATTGACGATCGGACCCAAGCGCGCGGTCTCACTATTGACGATCGGACCCATGCACGCGGTCTCACCATTGACGATCAGACACAAGCGCGCGGTCTCACTATTGACGATCGGACCCAAGCGTGCGGTCTTACTATTGACGATCGGACCCAAGTGCGCGGTCTCACTATTGACGATCGGACCCTAGCGTGCGGTCTCACTCTTGACGATCGGACCCAAGCGCGCGGTCTCACTATTGACGATCGGACCCAAGCGCACGGTCTCACTATTGATGATCAGACCCAAGAGTGCGGTCTCACTATTGACGATCGGACCCATGCGCATGGTCTCACTATTGACGATCGGACCCAAGTGCGCGGTCTCACTATTGACGATCGGACCCAAGCGTGCGGTCTCACTATTGACGATCGGACCCAAGCGCGCAGTCTCACTATTGACGATCGGACCCAAGCACGCGGTCTCACTATTGATGACCATACCCAAGCACACGGTCTCACTATTGACGATCGGACTCATGCGCGCGGTCTTGCTCTTGATGACCAGACCCAAGCGCGCGGTCTCACTATTGACGATCGGACCCAAGCTCGCCGTCTTGCTCGTGATGACCAGACCCAAACGTGCGGTCTCCTATTGACGATCGGACCCAAGCGCGCGGTCTCACTATTGACGATCGGACCCATGCGCGCGGTCTCACTATTGACGATCATACCCAAGCGCGTGGTCTTTCTCTTCATGACCAGACACAAGCGTGCGGTCTCACCATTGACGATCGGACCCATGCGCGCGGTCTCACTATTGACGATCGGACCCAAGCGCGCGGTCTCACTATTGACGATCGGACCCAAGCGCACGGTCTCACTATTGATGATCAGACCCAAGAGTGCGGTCTCACTATTGACGATCGGACCCATGCGCATGGTCTCACTATTGACGATCGGACCCAAGTGCGCGGTCTCACTATTGACGATCGGACCCAAGCGTGCGGTCTCACTATTGACGATCGGACCCAAGCGCGCGGTCTCACTATTGACGATCGGACCCATGCGCACGGTCTCACTATTGACGATCGGACCCAAGCGCGGTCTCACTATTGACGATCGGACCCAAGCGCGCGGTCTCACTATTGACGATCGGACCCAAGCGTGCGGTCTTACTATTGACGATCGGACCCAAGTGCGCGGTCTCACTATTGACGATCGGACCCTAGCGTGCGGTCTCACTCTTGACGATCGGACCCAAGCGCGCAGTCTCACTATTGACGATCGGACCCAAGCGCACGGTCTCACTATTGATGATCAGACCCAAGAGTGCGGTCTCACTATTGACGATCGGACCCATGCGCATGGTCTCACTATTGACGATCGGACCCAAGTGCGCGGTCTCACTATTGACGATCGGACCCAAGCGTGCGGTCTCACTATTGACGATCGGACCCAAGCGCGCAGTCTCACTATTGACGATCGGACCCAAGCACGCGGTCTCACTATTGATGACCATACCCAAGCACACGGTCTCACTATTGACGATCGGACTCATGCGCGCGGTCTTGCTCTTGATGACCAGACCCAAGCGCTCGGTCTCACTATTGACGATCGGACCCAAGCGCGCCGTCTTGCTCGTGATGACCAGACCCAAACGTGCGGTCTCACTATTGACGATCGGACCCAAGCGCACGGTCTCTCTATTGACGATCGGACTCATGCGCGCGGTCTTGCTCTTGATGACCAGACCAAAGCACGTGGTCTCACTATTGACGATCGGACCCATGCTTGCGGTCTCGCTCTTGATGACCAGACCCACGCCCCAGTGAGAGTCGAACAAACGGTGACCGTTAATAAAAACCTGAGGCATTCGGTGCGAGACAGCTCCTGAAAAGGGCCAATTAGTTCTCGGATTTATCCAAACAAGTGCCGAGTAAATTTACTTTCCCTCTCGGCGGCGGACACTGAAAGGGCCATCCCTGCGCTGCATTCGTCCTCGGGGATTATCAAGGCGAATGAAAGGGTCTGGCGGGGTCTCGGTCGTGGAGCCTCGGAGACGCAGCCTCCCTGTTTTGAGCCATGAAAATAAGGCAATTACGCCTCCCGGCTCCTCCGCCGAGGACCAGCACAACGCCCGGATTGTGCAGGAGCACCCTCTGTCCGCGGCCATCTGTCATCAATAACTGGGCCATTGTCCCATCGGACTTCGTTTTGTTTACCATCCCTGCAGGCCTCGTGTCCATGGTGCCGTCGCGTTGGTGCGATCTTCTTTGCCACCGGTTTTCTCTATCACCTGCCTTGTACCCCAACATCACATCATGCACATTTCTGCTGCACCTTTGCGCCTGTATTCTATCTGCACCCTGCATCAGGGAACACATCCACCTGGACCGATGACCTCGATGAGCACTCCTCATCTGATCACTGCTTCAGTAACTTATTCTGTCCGTGTGTCGTCCATGTGAAGCCCAAACGTGGTTCTGATTAGTGTGAAAGTAAATGGTGACCAATTCGCATCTCAATAATAACGTCATGTGTCATGTACGTATACTATGTGCACGGTTGGTCCACAAAAGGGTGACGGCCCTCTCTTACCTTCAAGTAGTTATAAGCAGTGATGCTTCGCACAAGATTGCACCGGTTTTCAAGACAATCTCATGGAAAAAAAACTGCTCAGTCCCCCTTTTTGGGCATGGAGACGACTTCACAGAGAATCTGAAGACAAAGACATCGGCATACGTCAACCGAAGAGACGTCAGCAAGCATCAGTAAGGAAACCTGCAGGAAGCGATGATGATCCTCGAGTCACCATGAATTGTATGGTCCTGGAATATTGGAGGGTGACATAGGCAAAGATCACACACACACACCGATGAAGTTGAGGATGAAGGTGTCATCCGCAACTGGATGGAGTACTGCTCTCCTCTCAGGGCTGGCGCTCCTGCCTCGCACCTTGCTCAGCTTGACGCTGTGGACACCAAGGTCTTGAAGACCATTGGAATCTCCCACACTGAAGCTGAGTTTACGGGCCGATCACTTCGCCATCGCAAACAGGTCAGTGGTCTCTCTACCGCCTCTTCTACTGCCTCCATTCTGGTGGAGCACCCTCTGTTCTGTGCGTGTTTTGTCCATCCCAGGTATTCGCAGGGTGTACATGGTCCACCAGCAAGCCCCTTTGGTGAAACTCCCAAAATCCAAAATCACTGCTCATCTCCTCTCATTTGTTCTTATTTTTTCCTGCTTGTGGGACCAACTTCCACATTCTCTTCAATCTCTCTTCCCTCTTGGTCTTCAAGACAGCATGTCCAAGGTATACCTGGTCTGAATCCAAATGAGTGATTTGAGATGAGGCTGTTGGAGACAAGTTTGCAAGAAGCTATTACAATTACTCTAACGGGAGGAATACAAGGTGATGACTCGTGGAAGAACGAGAAGAGATCGGGACGCAACAGCACAAATGAAAAGTAGAACAATGAGTAGATGAGTAGTAGAAATGAAAAGTAGAAATACCAGCAACAGGTTAAAAGGATGAAATAGAGGGAGACTTGGACAAATCATGGCTCTGGGGATGAATGAGGGGTAAGGGAGGATGTATGGGGTGGGCAAGATGGACACAGAAGCAAACTCTCAAAAAGGAACAACTGGAAATTTGGAAAGAGATGGGCTTAGAGGGGCAGGAAGGGGGGAGGGCTTCATGGGTAGAAAAGATCATGTTGTAGTGCGGTGCTATGCGCACGACTTGTTTTGCCAATAAAGGAAGCAACAACGATGTAACCACAAGCGTCTTTATTTCACGGATCAAACTATAGCACTGCCGTGCTCGGGGCTGTGAGCCCCGTGTATATCCCGAGGCCACGCCTACCCCTCGGGTGTGGCCGACACCCTCCTGGTGCGCGGAATGATGTCATCGCGCCAGCGAGCCATCGTGTCCGCCACACGCGCCCCCCCCAGAATTCCCGCGCACCTGAAGGGTCAGTTTGCGGGGCAAATGGATGACCCGGCCGAAGCGCCCTCTGGCGGCTGGCGGCATCTGGGATGCCGGGATGCCACCGGCTGCCCCTGGGATTGGTGCGGGACCGGGGGGCGGTGTGCCGGCGGGGGGGTTGGGTGGTGCCGGGGGTCCACCCACCGGGGGCGGCCCCGACGTGGGGGCTGAGCCACTGGAGGGGGGAGGTCCACGTCGAGGTGGGCCGGTTTGAGGCGGTCCACGGACACGCGGTCAGGAGTACCGCCGATGTCCAGGGTGAAGTGCTTCGCCCCGGTCTCCAGCACGCGGAACGGCCCGTCGTACGGGGGCCGCAGCGGTGTCTGGTGGGCGTCGTGTTGGACGAGCACGTACTCCGCCGTGCAAAGCTCCGGGGCGACGTGCGTTGGTGGGCGCCCGTGGTGCGCCGTCGGCACCGGGGCGAACCTCTGAGCGGTCTCCTGCAGCGCGGAGCGCTGCTGCGCCACGGACCATGGTGCCGTGGAGTCGGGGACGAACTCGCCCGGCACCCGCAGTGGTTGTCCGAAGACCAACTCCGCCGCGGATGCGCGCAGGTCGTCCTTGGGCGCCGTCCAGAGGCCCAGCAGGACCCAGGGGAGCCTGTCGACCCAGCCACCGTCGCGGAGGGTGGCCCGGAGCGCGGCCTTTAAGGAGTGGTGGAAACGCTCACACAGGCCGTTGGCCTGGGGATGATAGGCCGTGGTACGGTGCAGCTGGACACCGAGCCCCCGCGCGACCGCCCCCCAGAGCTCTGAGGTGAACTGTGGGCCGCGGTCGGACGAGATGTCCGAGGGGGCGCCGAACCGGGCAACCCAGGTGGCGATGAACGCCTGCACGACGTCCGCCGCCGTCGTCGCCGCCAAAGGCACGGCCTCCGGCCACCGGGTGGTGCGGTCCACCATGGTGAGGACGTGGGTGAAACCCCGCGAGGGGGGGCAGAGGTCCCACCAAGTCCACGTGAACGTGGTCGAACCGACGTTCGGGCACCGTAAACGGGGCAACGGGGCCTGGGTGTGGCGGTGCACCTTCGCGCGCTGGCACACGAGGCACATCCTGGTCCAATTGCGGACGACCTTCCGGAGGCCATGCCAGACGAACTTGTCGGCGACCAGCCTCTGGGAGGCCTTTGTGCCCGGGTGGGACAGGCCGTGGATGGCGTCAAAAACCCCCAGCCCGCGGGCACGATGGGGCGAGGCCGCCCGAGGGAGACGTCGCACAAGAGGGCCGTGCCCGCGCCGTCGAACGGCTCCTCAGTGACGTGGAGGCCCGTGATGGCGGTCCGCAAGGCCTGGACGTCGGGGTCGGTGGTCTGGTCTGCCGCCATCCGGGCATAGTCGATGCCTAGGTGGACCGCGTGGGCGACGGACCAGGAAAGGCAATCCGCCACCGGGTTGTCCTTCCCCGCGACGTGCCGGATGTCCGTCGTGTACTCGGACACGGCCGAGAGGTGACGCTGCTGCCGGGCCGACCACGGCTCGGCGACCTTGGCCATCGCGAAGACCAGGGGCTTGTGGTCGACGAAGGCCGTGAACGAACGGCCCTCGAGCAGATGGCGAAAGTGCCTTACCGCCAGGTGGAGCCCGAGCAACTCGCGGTCGAAGGTACTGTGCCGGCGTTCGTGCGGGCAAAGCTGCCGGCTGAAGAATGCCAGCGGTTGCCAAGCTCCACGTACCCATTGCTCATGCACCGCGCCCACCGCGTAGTCCGACGCGTCGGTGGTGAGGGCGATCGGTGCATCGGGCACCGGGTGCGTGAGCATGGTGGCGTTAACCAGGGCGAGCTTCGCGCCCGCGAACGCCGCGTCCATCTGCTCGGTCCAAACGACGTCACCTTTGCCCGGCTTCCCCCGGAGGGCCTCGTGCAGGGGGCGCAGGAGCTGGGCGATGCGGGGCAGGAAACGGTGGTAAAAGTTCACCATGCCCAGGAACTCCTGGAGCCCCCTGATCGTGCGGGGGCACGGAAACCCCTTGACCGCCTCCACCTTCGCTGGTAAGGGGATGGCCCCGTGCCTGGTGACGCGGTGCCCCAAAAAGTCGATCTCGGCGACGCCGAACCGGCACTTGGCGGGGTTCACGATCAGGCCATGCTGGACCAGGCGTTCGAAGAGCGTGCGGAGATGGCGGAGGTGCTCTTCACGGGATGCGCTTGCGACGAGGATGTCGTCCAGGTAGACATAGACGAAATCCAGGTCGCGCAAGACGCTGTCCATCAGACGTTGGAACGCCTGAGCCACATTCTTCAAACCGAAGGGCATCCGAAGGAACTCGAAAAGGCCGAATGGCGTAATGACGGCCGTCTTCGGGATGTCCTCCGGCCGGACGGGGACCTGGTGGTATCCGCGTATGACTTCCACCTTAGAAAAGCAGGACATTTTCGCCAACCGGACGGAAAAGTCCTGGATGTGAGGGACCGGGTAACGGTCGGGGGTGGTGGCATCGTTGAGGCGGCGGTAGTCCCCGCACGGCCGCCATCCCCCACCAGGCTTCGGCACGATGTGTAGCGGCGACGCCCAAGCACTCTTGGAGCGCCGCACGATGCCCAGCTGCTCCAGCGTAGCGAACTCCGCTCTCGCCACCGCGAGCTTCGCTGGTTCGAGGCGGCGGGCCCGGGCGTAGACCGGTGGCCTGACGGTGGGTATGCGATGTTCCACCCCGTGCTTGACAGCCACCGCTGAGAAGGTGGGCCGAGTGAGGGCCGGGAAGCTGGCGAGGAGGCGGGTGAACTTGTCTGCTGCCGGGAGCGTACAAACCAACCTCGCCAGGATCGGACCATTCAGCAAGCCGCTTGGCGAGCCGCTCGGTGAGCCGCTCAAGGAGCTGTCCAACGAACTGCTCAGCAAGCAAGCCAGCGAGCTGAACGTTTCCGCCTGGACGAGGCGCCTGTTCTTAACATCCACCAACAGCCCATTTGCACACAGGAAATCCGCACCGAGCAATGCCATGGGCACGCTGGCGGTTACGAAAGTCCATTGAAAGCGTTGCCCTCCGAACCGCAGGGAGAGGCAGCGCTTCCCGAAGGTGCGTATGGGCGTACCGTTGGCTGCAAGCAGCGCGGGGCCCCGACCCGCGGCTCGCTTGTCGGATGTGGAGGCGGGGATAACGCTCACCTGTGCGCCCGTGTCGCAGAGGAAGCGACGCCCGGACAAGGTGTCCATGACAAACAGGAGGCTGCCGGAATGGCCGATGCTCAGGGCTGCTACCGAGCGCCAGCTTTGTAGTTTCCCGACTTGCCGAAGGAGCACGGCGGGCAACAATTCTTCGCCTTGTGGCCAAACCTGGCGTGGAAATAGCACCAGGTTTGCGGCGAAGGCGGAGGCCGCGGTTTTCGTGGTGGTGGTGGGCGGGGTGTGGTGGCGGCCACACGGTGTGCATCAGCCTCGAGATCCACGAGGTGTGGTGCATCAGCATCAGCGTCAGCCCCGGGATCCGCGACGGCCGCACCGAAGCTCGCCCGCGTGTCACCCGCCGCGAAAAACTTGTCGGCCTCAACGGCCAGCGCGCGGGGTTCCTTTATCTTGGAACCGGCCAACGCGAGGCGTACCTGGGCCGGTAGCTGGCGTAAAAAGAGCACCCGGAATAAAAATATCCGGTGTTTTGTCCCCCAGTAGCGACAGCATGTGGTCCATTCGGACCGATGGTCGCGTGTCGCCGAGGTCGGGAAGGTCCAGGAGACGGTCGGCCCGTTCGTCCTCTGTGAGGCCGAACGTGGCGATGAGGCGACGCTTGAGCGCCTCGTACCTGTGGTCGGCCGGTGGGTTCCACAGGACAGGCACGACTCGGGCGGCTGTGCCGGGCCCGAGGGCGGCGATGACGTGGAAATAGCGCGTCTCGTCCGCCGTTACGCCACGAAGCTGAAACTGGGCTTCGGCCTGCATAAACCATATCTCCGCCTGAGCTTCCCAAAACTCGGGGAGTTTCACCACTACCGCGTTGCTGCTCGTCATGGCGCGTTCTGTGGTTCAGCGTCGGCGGAACTAGTCGAGGTCACCAATGTAGTGCGGTGCTATGCGCATGACTTGTTTTGCCAATAAAGGAAGCAACAACGATGTAACCACAAGCGTCTTTATTTCACGGATCAAACTATAGCACTGCCGTGCTCGGGGCTGTGAGCCCCGTGTATATCCCGAGGCCACGCCTACCCCTCGGGCGTGGCCGACACCCTCCTGGTTCGCGGAATGATGTCATCGCGCCAGTGAGCCATCGTGTCCGCCACAATGTGTTTGGATGGAGAATGATCGGAGATGGTGATGAACACAGCTGTCATGAAGACCTGGAGGGAGAATCAGATTGAATAGAATGTGGAAGTTGATTACACAGGCGAGACGGGAAGGAAGAGTAACGAATGAATGGAGGTGACTGGGGAGGAGTGGTCCTGGATTTGGGTAGTTTTACCAGAAGGGGGTTGATAGTAGACTGTGTGCGTCCTGCAGAAACCTAGGGTTGAGGGAGACAAAACACGGAAACAGCAGATTTAATTATATAGTTGAACACGAGAAGTTTACACCTCGTAGAACACAAAGCGTCTTGTATAAAACTTCCAAAAACCTCAAGATTTGCAGTGCTGAGGCAAAATATTACGCCATTTTACGCTTTCTTGACCAATCAAATTTGCCACTTTCTTTGATTTTTAAAAAATTGTCAAATTTCTCAAAGTTTGGGAAATGGCGGCTCGCACACCGATGGAAACGACGTCCTCGGAAACGCACAGCAACAGTTGCCTTTCCCACGTGCTCTTAACACCGCGTGGATAAGGTATTCTATGAACTCTCTAGTTTAGTTGTAATTTCTAAATATCGATAAAGCTCAGTTGACTTTTTGCTCCACCAAATAACAGTGAAACGAAGTTGAGTAAAAGGGTGAAAATTCTACAGATGCTGTGATAAATAACTCCTCTGTCGGTTTGAATGTTTGAAAGAGAATAGACGTCTGGATCAATTTTTGAATTAAATTTAAATCCCGATTTATATATATATTGTCGTGTGGCCGCCTTTGATTAAAATCAGATGGTCACGGAAGTCGATTGTGAAGGCCTTAGCCCTCGAGGCGAAAACTCAATGGCGGACTCCGGAAACAAAAAACAACACCAAAGTGCGCGGGATGGAGGGGGGCGGCGCAAGAGCCCTGCAGTCTTACCTATTAAATCAACCACACGGAAACTGCGTTCAGATATATATAGAGAAAATAATATAAGGATTTATTTTAAATAAAGGTCGGGACAGGGAAACGCGACGATAAATCTAATTCTTAAATTGGGATCCCACACACCAGACTCAACAACAGGACACAGGGATGAATTAACAAAAGAAACGTCGTGTAATGGTGATTTGGTGTGCGGTCTTATCTGTCCGTCGGTTGCAGTGTAACACGGCTCCAAACTCCGGCGTGGAGGAACCCTCCGTCTGCCTCGCACGCTTCGCTAGGCCCTAGCCAATGCCCGCGCCGTTTGCACATGAGGTCCCGTTCACCACTCTAAGCTCCAGAAGCGAACCGTCAGCCCGATGAAGAGAAGCGCAGGGACCAACAGATCTCGTACAGCGCCAATAGACCAGCGAATAAGAACGGCAAAATGGGAGAGAGGGCTAAAGGAGAGCAATTGCGACTGCACGCTATGAAAACCCAAGACAGCTGCTGAAAATCAGGGCTGCTGAATCAGACCTCTGAATAATGCCGCTCAATAATCTCTCTCCAATATCTCGTCAGCGCGCCCTTTTATGGCCTGGCCTGTGACGTACGTCTCGGCGCGCCCTCTGATTGGTCGAGTACTTCCCGCACTGGTACTGCTCGACCCCCTCGCTGCCCAGCCAGCCATCCTCCCGCGCGTGGCCCCCGGCCTTGCCACGAGGCCGTGCCAGGCCAGCTGGAGGTGTAGCCGGCTGCGGCCCATGCGGCGTCCGCCATGCGGGCTACCCGGGTCCTCCCTCTTGGATCCTCGGACCCCGCTGAACTCTAACTCTGAACTGGCTCCCAGAGCCTACCTGCGGCCTCACCTGGCCGACAGACTACCAGTGGCGGAGTGCTCAATAACCACACGCACTAACAGGCTCACACACCCAGCCATTCCACTTCACTAATGCACCCCTCTAAGCACTTTATTGCTACTACATGCACCACAGATGTCAATATCCACCAAATTTACCTACTCCCTCTACCTAACTTTAAACTACCCTCCCCGGGTATTCGTGAAGGGGTCCATCCTCCCCCCATTCACTCCTTCGCACCATACACTCCACGCCACGTATTCCACACTACTCACTCCACACCATTCATTCCAGACCATCTATTCCAGACCATTTATTCACTTGCACCCTATGCAAGCCAATCACTCAATACACAATGACACACATCCTCAATACTCCACTCATACGCTTTCACACACACACACACACATCCTTCGCGAGCATTGCCTCTCAATTCCTCATTTGCGCACCAGCACTACCAGGACTCTCATTCTCAATTCCTCATTTCACCAAGCCCATGCACACGGTGGTTCCCACAATTACACACACACAGCATCATCTGACTATCTACTCCCTCTAATACTAGTACTGTCCCTGTCATCCCGAATACTAAGCACATCCCCTTCATTATTATCCACCTCATCTCTCTACATCCCCTCTACCTGTACAAAGTCACTACTTAAACCTCAAGTCTCCTATGGTCATTTTTCTAGATCCCTAACAATTATCCTAACCCGCCCTCGGCGAGCTTCCACTGCCAAACCCCATAAACTACTGCTCATGTGCCCAAACTGAATGGTACAACTACCATTCGCTATCATCACTGCTACTAGCCCACTACTTTGAGCCTCTCGGGGTGGAAATACATTTTTACAGCTCGGCTTTGAAAAGGCGAGCAATGTATGCAGTGGTCTGTCTCCTGTAGGTTGGGTCCATCCGGCATTTTCGATTCTGGGGAGGAGGCATACTCGGACCGAGGTTCCAGGCGCCATCCCGGCGTGGAGCCTTTCGGCCTCCGGCCCGATGACCCAACCTCCCTCAGTCGGAGCACCGCGCCCGCCAGGGGGCGAAGGTCCGACCTGGCCTTTCTCCCCCGGAATCGTGCCGGTCGCCGCTACGACGCGGCACTGACCATACAGGGTGGGGCCCGGCCCGAATCGTGCATGGCGCTCCTTGCGAGAGCGCCGCGGCAACGATCCCCGCCGGCCCCCGCAGCACACAAAAAACACCACGCCATGAGAGCTCGCGTCGGCTATACGTCGGCCTAAGCGCTGCCCCGGTCAGCGTCGATGCTCGAGTCGCATTCTCACATCCACACCTCGTGACCTGTTCTACACTCACACATCGAGGCGTCTCCATACGCTCCCTTATCACACACTCCTCTGTTACACACCTTTCTTCCATGCACTCCTCCCGTGCACTCTCCCCCGTTACGTACTCCGTAACCACCATGGGTGTGCACTCTTGCATCCACCCACTCAGTGCACACCTACCCACGGGTGTGCAATCTCTTGTCGCACACCCAATCACATGCTCTTATGTGCATCCCCGCACACTCTCTCCATCCACCTCTGGTGTGCATTCTCACACACTCTCTCCATCCATCTCACACTCTGTGTCGCACTCACTCTCCATAACACACTCTCCCGTTACACACTTGCACTCCCGCGCACACTTTTTCCTCACACGCGCGCCATTTCCTTTCACACAGCGCACCACGGACCTTCCACAAGCGCCCGGGTGACGCCGGGATCCCAAGCGCGTGAAAAATCCTTTCGCGCCAAACCTTTTCGCGCCATATACAGCCCGGCTTACCTTCGGGATCCTCTTCTCCACACGCACCTGCAAATCTTTATTGGGATTAAAAAGTACGGCATCAGGATGCGAACACAGACTTTGTACAATTTCCATCTCTTCCTCCCGCGATTGCTCTTATAAGTCCGCCATCTCTCCAATCCCAATTTCCATTATAATTACTTCATTTTCCTTTCCCTCGACGACCGCTTGCACTAATAAAATTTTCTTTCCTACTTCGGCGGTCGTCGGCTTCTCCATACCCCGTGTCGCAATTTCTATACCAGTCCACATAACTATGCCTTGCTCAGCCTCGCTTAACCCGCGCTCCTCAAGCCGCGCTACCCCGTCGCATACCCGTGTGCCTTTCCCGCTCGACCTGCGGTCTATGTCCTTCCCCATCTTCTTTATCTGGCCACCCACTCTGTTTCCAAACCCCTTTAACCCATCCTTCATTCCCTCCATCTAGTTCTCTCGGGCGGCCATCCTGTTTTCCAACCCCGTTATCCCCTCATTCATTTCTCTGGCTTGGCCACCCATGTCCTTCAATTGACCCCCCAATTTTTTTCTAACCCCACAATTTGACTTCCCATATCATTTCTGAATCCCCCAATTTGGTTTCCCAATTGCTCCCCTATTCTGTTTTCCATTCCCTCACTATCGGCCCTCATTTCTCCCATCTCTTTCCTCAATCCCCCAATTTGGCTTCCCAATTGCTCCCTGTTCTTTTCCATTTCCTTACTCAATCCCCCAATTTGCTTCTGCATTCTGTCCACCCCCAATTGTATGGCTGCCTGCAGATGCGCAATGAGGTCCTGCATATTCATCCCTCCCATTTGCGCAGCGGGCACGGCCCTCATCGCCATGTGCAAGGCGCCGCCATTTTGTGCGCCTGCAACCCCTACTGCTGCATCCTCTCCAATTGCATCCTCCATCTCCTCCAATTGTCCCACTACTTCCCGGGGGTCCTGGATTGCCTATAACCCTTCCACCTCTTCTACCCCCACCGGCATCCGATCACCTTGGCTATCCATGGCACGATTTAAAATTTAGATGTTACTACAATTTCGGCCGCTCGTAATTTCGAGTGCGTCAGGTACACTTCGGGTCCAAATCCCACTCCCAGACACCAATTGTTACGGCCAATATGCACAATTGGTGTCCAAAATTTGGTCTAAAAAAATTTAGTCCCAGGTTCCAAATCCCCACTCCTGACTACCAATTGTTGCGGATCTCGAACGTCGGCTCTCCCCTTATCAAGAGGGGGTTAATCCCCTTGTCTTTGATCTGACCGACGCGACCCTGGAAGTTATAACGTTCCTTCCGGTTGGTGGTAAATAGGGTTGTTGGTTGATTTTTAGTCCTATTACCTAATTAATACCACCGACCGTAAAGCAAGGAAATAACTCCCGCTCGAACCACTGATATTGACGGGATATGCCGAGCGGATAGCAATCCGCGATCCGAGCTGTTAACCAGTGACTAGACCTGATTCTAAGCGGTTGCGATCGTGCCACGTTTACCCAATGGAGAAAAGACTAATGCGATTGGATGGAGAGGAAACCAGGAAAACAGGAAGAACAGATGGGTTTATTAATTATGTACAAAGAAGAAGAGGAAACGAAAGAATGTACAAGAAAGAAAGAGGAAGGAAAAGTAAACAGGGCAGCCTTAACTACAGTCTTAACTTATTCCCTGGACAAACGGGCCCGTCTCACACACAGACACTCACACGGGGATTGCAGATGGTATGGTGGATGGTCCGGCGATGGTGTCCAGGCTCCAGTCCGGCTCCGGTCTCAGACGAAAAACCCGGCAGGCAGCTCTTCACGTAGCGTAACGCGAGCGGACAATTATAATGGGGGGGGGGGGGGAAGGCTGGTATACTGGCGTATGTAATATGCCCACTACTCGCTCCATGCGCACCCTCCCCAAAGTCCTGCACGCTGCAGTTCGTGGCAATGCGTGCCGCGCGCTCGCCCTCAGCACAGCGGGTTTCCACAGAGCGTCTCCCCGAAATACCAATGCCAGCGAGCCCTCTTTGATCAAGCGCATAGGTCCTTATACTCGCGAGTCCTCCGCAATCACGACAAGTCCTCTCCACCACGATAAGTCCTCTCGAGGGCTGTGTGCGCTGGCTTTTATAACTCAAGCCAGCGATCGCTCCACAAGCCCCAACCACGCCCTGTCAGGCGATGTCACTCCAGCCCTGGTTGGCTGGTTATGGCTTACCGGCCCCGCCCTGACGACTGGGTGACGTGGCCACACCTCCTCCCTGGCGCTCCGCCCCCTTTTTCCAGGCTTCACCTCGTGGCTTATGGTGGTGTTGAGCGAGCTCAAGGGCAGCGAAGGCTGCTGGCCAAGGAGTGTACCAAATTGGGAGGGGGCGTGGGGCACAGACTGGAGAGCGCTTAATGGCGTTGCTTGGAGGGAGGCTGCAAAAATGGACGGAAGGGCCTACTCTTATTTGATTGACGCAAAGCAGATTCAACTATTGGAAAATGGCCTTATCTAACACATACTAAGAAATAACTGACGTCCTATGGTGACTTACGTGTTGCTTGTGGCCTACCTATGGGGTGCCACCTTTAACCTTTAATGATGTTATATTTATTTACAAGTGTGGGTTCTCAAAACCGCAACAATATATATATATATGTATGTATATATATATATATATATATATATATATATATATATATATATATATATATATATATATATATATATACAGTATATATATATATATATATATATATATATATATATATATATATATATATATATATATATATATATATATATATATATATATATATATATATATATATACCGTAAATTTCGGACTATTGAGCGCATCGTTATATAAGCCGCATCCCCTAATTTTTTTTAAAAACTGGAATTTAAACACACACAAGCCGCACTGGTTTATAAGCCGCAACCATTTATTAACCACAAAAAGTGAGAAACTCGACAGCCACAGAAACTTGTCAGACGCGCGCAAAGCACAAATTCAATCACGGTTGCCTTTTTTGTTTACAGTCCGATTGAGAGGTAGGTCAAAGGTCAGAGGGACCTCATCCATATTAATTATGTCCTGCGGAGCAATGACGTTCTCTGCTATTTTCTCCTGCGTGTAGTTCCGAAAGTTTGCGATTTTTTCTTCGAAGTCAGGAGGGAGTTGTTGACAGAGGGTCGTTCGTGCTCTGACAGAAAGACCTTTGCGTTTCATAAATCTGAAACACCATGACTGCCCGCCCTGAAATTCTTCTATTTTCTTTTCTGCAGCGATCGATCTTGCTTTGAGTCTAATCTGAACAGTAGAAACACCCCGACCATCCACTCTCTGTGTGTTAACCCAGTCTTCAAGTTCGTCTTCCAGTTCGGGCCATCGGCATTTCCTACCTCTGAAAGCCTTTGTTGACTTTTTGCAGCGAGAAAGTTCGCCCCTCTGCTTTCTCCAACGTCTGATCATGGATTCATTCACTCCAAGTTTATGAAAATTCCATAAACAAGCCGCATCGTTATTTTAGCCGCAGAGGTCAAAGTTGAGGGAAAAAGTTGCGGCTAATAGTCCGAATTTTACGGTATATATGTTTGTGCTGGTTATGGAGTTGTTGATACGTGCGGTGAGTGGACATGGGAAAGAGGTGGTGCTAGCCCCTGGTCAGAGGTTGCCAGCAATGTTTGCTTTCATGGATGACCTGACAGTTGACCAACAGTCCGCTGATGCAGCAGTAGAGGTACTGGGGCGACTGGAAAGGTTGATGCAGTGGGCAAGAATGGGATTTAAAGCAAGAAAGTCGAGGAGTGTGGTAGTGAGACGAGGAGTGGTGGATAACATGCACAGGTTTGAGCTGGGAGGGGAGGTGGTTCCATCATTGGTAGAGGCCTCTGTGAAGAGTTTGGGAAGATGGTATACAGTGGAGTTGAATGATGTGGGAAGAGTGGAGGAGGTCAGAAACAAGCTTTTGAGAGGTTTGAGGAGGATTGATGGATGTGGTTTGCCAGGTAAGTTGAAGGTATGGTGTTTAAAGTTTGGGTTGATGCCACGAGTATTGTGGCCATTGATGATGTATGATATTGCAATTGGGCATGTAGAGAGGCTGGAGGTTGTGGTGAGCGGGTTTGTGAGGAGGTGGTTGGGAGAGCCACGCTGTTTGACGAACATTGCCTTTTATGGTCAGGGTGGAAAACTCCAGTTTCCCTTGACATCATTAGCTGAGGAGTTTAAGGTGGTGAGGGTGCAGGAGTTCATGATGTTGCGGGATTCAAGTGATGCAGTGGTAAATAATGCTCTCCCAGAGAAGAAGGGAAGTCGGAAGTGGAATGCAAGAGCAGAGGTGGACGAGATGGAGGAGCGGTTGCAACAGGAGGAGGTCATGGGGATGGTACAGCATGGGAAGCATGGCTTGGGGTGGATGGAGCATGAGCGATGGGGAAAGGCATGTGTGAAAGAGAGGAGGAAGATGGTTGAGAGGGAGGTGAGGAGAAAGGAAGAGGAGGGGAGATATATGAAAGCAGTCGGTCAGGCACAGCAATGTGCTTGGACTAAGTGGGAAGGTGTGCGGGTGAGGATATTGAAGTGGCAAGAGATTTGGAGGATGGAGCCAATATTGTTGAATTTCCTGTTGCGGGCAACGTATGATGTGCTTCCGTCACCAGTAAACTTGAGATTGTGGGGGTTGTTGCAGGAGGAGAGATGTTATTTGTGTGGAGGTGTGGGAACGGTGCAGCATGCACTGAGTGCATGCTCAGTCGCATTGGCAGCAGGACAATACAGGTGGCGACATGATCAGGTGCTGGCGGTGGTGGTGCAGATGGTGCAACAAGAGGTGCTGAGGTCGAGAGAAAGAAGAGTGGAGAAGGAGACTGATGGGGGAGAGGTGTGGTTTGTCAAGGAGGGCCAAGTGGTAAGAGGTGGAAAGAGGAGGAGGTGGAAAGCAAGAGGGCTGTCAGATGCTTGTGATTGGCAGGTGGTGGCAGACCTAAAGCCACAATTGGTATTCCCAGAGGAGATCTGTGTGACAAGGTTGCGGCCTGACATTGTCATTTGGTCAAGTGCAACAAGACAGGTCATCTTAGGGGAGTTGTCGGTACCTTGGGAAGAGAACATGGAGGAGGTGCACGAGAGGAAGAGAGGAAAGTACAGTGAGCTGGAGGCAGAGTGCCGGGAGAAGGGTTGGCGAGTTTCGTGTCAGCCATTTGAGGTGGGGTGCAGAGGGTATATTGGCAATTCCTTTTCTGCATTTCTTGCTCGGCTGGGAGACGGGAGTGTGTGGGACAGAAAGAAGGAGGATGTGTGACAAGGTGGCCCAGGTTGCCTTGAAAGGCTCATTTTGGATATGGAGGAAGTTTATGGAGGCACGTCGAATGGTGTCGGTTGGTTGTGTGTGGTTGGTTTTTTTTTTTTTGTTACCATTATTATTTCTTATTTTGTGTATATGAGTGAGTGGTTGAGGGTGTGTGTTTTTGCATGAATTAATTTTTGCATGAGTGTGTTTTTGTGTGTTGAGTGGTGTATGATGTAAGGGTAGGTGGTTGGTTGGTTGGTTGGTGTTGTGTGTGTATGTGTGTGTATGGGTGTGTATGTGTGTGTATGAATGATCTGGTGTGTTTTGTTGGTGAGTGGTGAAGGGTATAAAGGTGGGTGTTTGAGTGTTCCACCATGTTCGTTTGGTGCTGTGGCCTCGGCCATAAAAGAGGCGCCGTCACGAGTGAACGAGTTCTGTTTCTCTGCCGGTGTTTTCGTTTCCTGTATTTTGCTGTGTTTGCACTTATTTCTTATTATTTATTTATTGCTTTGATTATTGCTTGTTTGTCCTGCATTTTCGTTAGTCTTTTCCGTCCCTGCTTTCCCCCATCCTTCCTCCTGTTTGGGGGGCGTTGCCCACCAGACAGGGGGGAGTCTTGTGCCCCCCTTCGTCTCCCCCCCTCCCTCCCCCCCCCCCCCCCACCCCGAGTGTTGTCCTCCGCCCCTCCTAGAACCCCGGCATGGCGAGCAGGCGCCATAATTGTGTCCGGTTTCGGTTGGTTGAAGTGGATTGCAGTGTGCCGGCTAGAGATAGATTCGGTAAAGATGTATTGTTGGGTGTGCTGGGGTTCAAGGCTGTTGACTTTTTCTGCCTGATCTCCCTCGCCCGTGGCTTCGACGTGTCCTTTCAAACAGGGCAGGGACTTGCCGAGTTCTGGCGCCGGTGGGCTACCGCTCGGTCTGCTGGGAAACTGGCAGACTGGGCGGTCGAGGCTCTCTCAGAAACACAGGAGAGAGTCGTGACCGTCCACCTGTACAATGAAGGCGTGAGTGACTATGATGTCAAGGTTTGGCTCAGTCGATACGCGGACATCCGAGGCCCAGTCCGGCTCGTCCGGGACAGCCTCGGTATTTGGACCGGGACTCGGCAGTTCCGGGTAAAGCTGCGGACGAGGCAGGACGGCACGGCCACCCATATCCCTAATGGAATTATGGTTGGGATGGACCGAGGCCAAGTCTTTTATGCGGGACAGCCGAAATTATGCCGCCGATGCGGTCAACTTGGCCACTTGATTACTGGGTGTACAGCGAACATCTGCACCCAGTGTGGCGAGTTGGGACATTTGAGGGAGCGCTGCATCCAAGCGGTGCGGTGCAACCTCTGTGGTGCGCCGGGGCACACTTTCCGCTCCTGCCCGCAGAGTTACGCGAGCAAGATGCGTGGTGCTGCGGGCGGGAGTGGGGGTGTTGCTCAAGGGACAGGGGACGGTGTGCCCCCAGGGACAGGGAAAGGGGACGGTGTGCCTCCAGGGACCAGGGGGGGTGTTGCCCAAGGGGTGGGGGAGGGGGTTGCCCAAGGGGTGGGGGAGGGGGTTGCCCAAGGGCTGGGGTAGGGGGTTGCCCAAGGGGTGGGGGAGGGGGTTGCCCAAGGGGTGGGGGAGGGGGTTGCCCAAGGGCTGGGGTAGGGGGTTGCCCAAGGGGTGGGGGAGGGGGTTGCCCAAGGGGAGGGGGTTGCCCCAGGGGTGGGGGAGGGGGTTGCCCAAGGGGTGGGGGAGGGGGGTTGCCCAAGGGGTGGGGGAGGGGCTTGCCCAAGGGACAGGGGAGGGTATTGCATCCGGGGGCGGGGAGGGGGGGACTAATGTGTTTGTGTGTGTGTCAGCCCCCCGCCCCGTAGAAAGTAAAGGGAGGGGGGTGGAGGGAAAGGAGAACATGGAGGAGGAAGGGTTAGATCAGGACCTGGATGTGGCTTCGCCGGGTGTCAGGCCCACTGCGGTGGGAGGGGAGGATGCACGAGGAATGGTGGCTCCGGTGGCGGGGTCAGAAGAAACATCCTCGGTGCCAGAAACCCCGCTGCCGGAGGCTGGAAGTGATGGCTCCTCCTCCGGCTATGAGCAAAGTGACCCTGGACAATGGATCGAGAAGAAGCGTCGGAGGAGGAGCCAGGACAAAGGGAAAGCTCCTCTGGGAAAAGCCCCACAGGGAAAGAACACAAGAACGTCAAAGAAGAAAACCCCTGTGGGGCGCAGAGCCCCCCATGCATCAAGCGACCCATCCAGGCCTGGGGGATCGCCTGCTCGTGGTAGGGGTGGGGTGCAGTCGGGGTTGGCCGCAGCAGGTCTCCGGGGGAGGGCCCGAATGCCGTCTTCCCCTGAACGCTCACGTTCCCGTTCCCCCGTGAGTCGTTCCCCACCCGTTGACCTCACCCCTCCTCCGGGGGCAGCTGTGGCCATGGGCCTCAAGGAGGGTTTGCTCGCGGAGGACTGGTGGCTTTCTTCCCCGGGTGGCGGGCGAGGGGGGGTAATTTATTTGACTCCCGAGGAGGAGGACCTCTCCCTGCTACCCGGGGAGAATGTCTGCATAGATGGGGACTGGCTCCCGGGCACCCTCGTGGCTCCCGGCTGCGGGAAGAACCGCAGGGGGAGGAAAAATGGTAGCTCGTCGTGTCTTGGCAAGGAGGGAGGAGCTTCATAAGTCCTATGACTCCCCTTTCGTGGTTTGCACTAGTGTTGGTGATTAATACACTAACACCTATGAGCTTTAAACTAACGAGTTTAAATGTACGGGGAGTCCGTACCACGGTCCGGAGGATCGCTATTTTTGAAGAACTGCGCAATTTTGAATGGGATGTCTGCCTGTTGCAGGAATGCCATATTCCGCACGGTGAGTATGGATACCTCCGTGCAAATTGGCGGTACGGAGAGTCGTATTGGTCCGGCAGTTACACTAACAGGGCGGCAGGATTAGGGTTCCTTATTAAGAGCCCGAATGTCGAGGTCCTTAGTTTAGAAGAAATTATCCCGGGGCGGTTGGCCGTGCTCAGGGTGGTGGTGTCCTCGACCCCACTGACCCTGGTCAACGTGTACGCTCCAACGACGGGGGAAGAAAGAGTGGAGCTCCTGCGCCAGTTGGGGCCCCTCCTCTCCACCTCTGGCCCCGTGATCGTCAGGGGAGATTTTAATATAAGATTGGACAGGTTGCCCCTGGGGCCATCGGCGCGGGCCCTTAAAGGGCTTGTTCAGGATTTTAGGTTGAGGGACACGGGTGCGGAAAGGAATGAGGTCACCTGGACCGATGCGGCTGGTACCAGTCGGGCTAGGATTGATTACATCCTTTTGACACCAAATTTTGGCGACCCGGACCTGGTACTTCACGCGGTGGCATTTTCAGATCACTGTCGTTTGTCTCTGGGTATTGAATTTAATGGGGTGCGTCCCCGGCGCTCTGGACTCTGGAAGCTTAACTGTCGCCTTTTGCAGGATGACAGTTTAGTGCGTGCCTACGTTCGGAAGTATAGGGAGTGGGAAACGGTTAGGTGCCTCTTCCCTACCTCGGCAGCCTGGTGGGAGGAGGTGAAACGTAGGACCATAGGGTTTTTCCGTACGGCCGGGCGAATGAGGGCCGCGGGGAAACGAGAGCGTTTGAAGCGCATGCAGGCATACCTCCAGCGCCTGCATAAGAAACTTTGCGAAGGGAGGGACGTGTCGGGGAAAATCCGCCGGGTGAAGGGGAAGCTTTTTTGCCTCCTCGAAGCCAGGGCGAGGGCCGTCATCTTCCGGAGCAAGGTGCAGGCATTGGAGGGGAATGAAAGGTGTACCAGATTTTTCTTCCAACGATGTGCCAGGCAGAGGGGGCGACTTGGCCCAGTTTAATGTGGGGGGAGGCCGTGCTTCGGATCCGGACCAAATTACTGAAGCAGTGGAGGACTATTACTCCAGGCTTTTTGAAAAACGACCGGTTGACCAAATCCAGATGGCCGACGTTCTCGGCCATCTGAGGAATCATCTGAGCCCCGAACAGCGGGAGCGATTGGAGGAGCCGGTGAGCCTGGAGGAATTGACCTCCGCTGTTAGGGATTTGGCCGCGAATAAAACCCCGGGTGACGACGGCCTGCCCGTGGAGTTTTATCGCCGCCTTTGGCACGTCCTTGGCGAGGATTATCTGCAGGTAGTGAGGGAGCTAACCACCTCTGCGAGGCTTCCAGATTCGATGCGCCGGGGCGTCGTAAACCTCGTGCACAAGAAGGGTGATCGGGAGGATCTGTCCAACTGGCGCCCGATCACTTTGTTGAATGTCGACTACAAGATACTAACAAAGGTGCTGTCTAAGAGGGTGCACGGTGTCATGGTGGACCTCGTGCACCCGGACCAGACTTGTGCTGTTCCGGGACGCAGAGTGTCCGACAGCCTGGGCCTGGTTCGAGAGGCGATCCAGCTAGCGGAGGAGAAAGGCCTCCCACTGAGCATAGTCAGTTTGGACCAGGAGAAGGCTTTCGACAGAGTGTCACATGAATACATGATGGCCGTTTTGGACCGTTTTGGCTTTGGGCCAAATTTGATGCATTGGGTAGACCTGATGTATAGGGACGTTGAAGCCCGCGTTTTGGTCAACGGACACCTTTCGGGAGCCTTCCCAGTCGCTTCTGGGGTCAGGCAGGGCTGCCCAATGTCACCAGTCCTTTTTGTCCTTTGTATTGAACCGTTTGCTTGTGCACTGCGAGCGGACCCATCCTTCCCTGGGTTGTGGATTCCCGGAACCCATGGGGAGCGCCTAAAGGTGAGTCTGTACATGGACGACGTGTCGGTGTTTGTCACCGATGCAGTCGCCATGTGCAGACTGGTGCGTCTCTGCGAGCGTTTTGGGTTGGCCTCCTCTTCTAAAATCAATTCTCAGAAGAGTGAGGTCATGCACTTTGGTCGGCACAGGACGGGCTCCGGCCCCCCCTTGCCCGTACACGGAGCGGAGAGATCGATTAAAGATCCTCGGGGTCTGCTTTGACCCAGGCGGCGTGGCCGCTGAGAACTGGCGAACGGTTATTGGGGGATTGGAATTGGAGGTCGCTTCTTGGCGGTCTCGTCGCCTAACCATGGAGGGGCGAAATTTAGTTATCAAGAATGTTTTGATCGGTAAGTTGTTGTATTTGGCGAAAATCTCCCCACCTCCTCCTGCGGTGGGACGGGCTCTAGAAAGAATAATTTTCACTTTCTTCTGGGGTACCCGAGCAGAGCGCAGGAGTAGGAGGGTTGTGAAGATGAGCCCGTCCTTGGGTGGGAAGGGTGTCCCCTGCCCGGTGTTTGTATGTATGTCTGCGTTTGCGTGTACTCTCATGGAGTTATTCGTGTCTGAGGACCCGGGTCGCCGGCTGGCGTGGGACTTTGTTCTTCTTTCTGGGGCCGTCCGTCGCGCGGTTGGAAGGGCGGTCCCTCCCACTGTCTCGGCCTTTTTCTGGGTCGTGTCCGGGGCATTTCCGGATGTTTGAGGGGTTCGCCCGGGAGCAGGGCCTGTTGACCTGTCGGCCCATCGGTTGGCAGTTGTCGCAGGTCCTGGATCACTTGCGCCCAAGGGAGGTGCTGCGGGAGGTGCGTATCCTTTGCGGAAGGCCTCTCGCAGAACGTACGGCGAGAAAGGTTTGAGAGAACGTTTCGGCTCGCTGTCTCACCAACGACCAGAAGGACGTCGCGTGGCAAGCCGCCCATTAGTGTCTTCCGGTCCGGGTGTTTCAGTTCCAGAGGGACCTGAACGTGTCGGTCCAGTGTCCCCAACCCCGATGCACAGGGGACGAAACCGTCAGGCATGTCCTTTGGGACTGCCCTGTCGCTGAGGGGGTCTGGTCGCTTGCGGCTGGCCTCCTCGAATGCTATGTGCCTTGGCTGGTGATGGTCAGACGGGACGTCTTTGCGTTCAGCGGGCTCCTACCACAAACAGTGCCTGTCCGCAAGTGGAGGCAGGCCTGGAGAATGGTCTGTATAATCAAGACCGTCTTGTGGCGAGCGAGAACCAGAGGTTTCCATACCAAGGTGTGGTTGGAGCCTGGGCAGATATGGGGCATGGCCCAATCCTGCCTCCAAAGGTACAGGCTTGGCGACAGCCTGCGGGCGACGGGGTGGGGTGCTGGCCGCAACGATGCGTCAGGTGTGTCGTAAAGCCCTCGCTGGAGCGGAGAATACGGCCGGGCTTTTCCGTGGTGAAGGGGGGGGGGGGGTCCCGCGGGAGGTTACTTCCAAATGTGCGGGCGACAGTCATGTGCAGCCGTAGTCCCTGACTGAGCTTGCCGCCTGGGCTTGGAAAGGTTGGGGGTGCTCCGGCAGGTGTGCTTGCGGGCCCTGTCGGGCGGTGATTCTCATTGGGACACTCACGCCTCGTGGGCAGCACAGGGAGCCGGGGCCTTCCTTGTGGTGCATCTTCCGGGTGGGCCCTCCCGGGCGCGGCCTGGGGAGGGTGGGGGCAGTTGGGTTTCCTTTTGTTTGATCTTGATTTTGCCTTGGTTTGATTTTTATTTTCTTTCATTATTATTTCCAGCAGTGGGTCGAACCCTCAACGTGTTTGTGGCTGCATGTTCCCGGCTGCGGTTAGCAGCCGGTTGTTGATTTCGGTATGCAAAGGAAAAAAGGCCCCTTGACCCTTATTGTTTTAAGGTGTCCCTGCTTTGGTTGTTTTCGGGGGGGTGGGAGGGGGGGATAGGGTCTTCTTTCCTTTCTCCCTCCCCTTTGGTTAGTTAGAGTTAGGTGTCTGCTGCCTGGGGTGGGAGAGGGGTTTTTGGTGGTTTGGGATAGGGATGATGGACTTTGGTTTTTATGATTTATGGTTTATTGAGTTTGATTTGATTTTCATCTTGGTCTTTGAACCTTGTTTTCTTTCGTTTCTTGATCTTTGGTTTGTTTTCTTTCTTTGATTTCCTATTTATTGTTTGATATCTTGTTTCTTGGCTTTTGATTTCTTGGCTTTTGATTTTCCTGGGTTCTTGTGTGGTGGTGGTGGTGATGGTGATGGGTTTATTGATTGACCTTTGAGCGTGTTTTTTTACCTTTTTTTTATAATAAAAAAGGCCTCGGCCATAAAAGAGGTGTTGTTGTTGTTCGCACTGGCTGGGGGTGGGGGTATGTATGCATCCAGGTGCAGTTGCTGCATGTGGATGTGTATGTGCCTCTGCTGGCCCACCTTAGCTGACCATATCGAGGTTGAAGGGCCGAAATGGGATGATGCTGAGGACTTCGACTGAGGACCCGGTCAGTACGGCACACTCGTGACCAGGTGTGTTTTGAACTTATATATATATATATATTGTAACGGATTTGAGAAGTGTAACGGATTTGAGAAGTGTAACAATTTTGAGAAAGTAACGAATGTGAAAAGTATGGTTTTGTTGTGTGTAACTGACCCTCGTAATGTAAAGAATGGTCGCAGCTCGTCCTCTTAGTTAATTCCATAAACCTACACACAGGACACGATATATCCTTTTAAATAGTTAGTCCCTTATTCTCTGTGTAGGCTAAGGATGTGTTTCCCACTAGTTTGACTCTTCATTGCACCGAATTAAATAAGAGTAGGCCCTCTGACGCCCCATGGCAGCTTCCAAGTGCCAGGTTCGCCACTTTGCTGCAATTGCCTCTTTAGGCACTTTACTGCAATTTTCATCTGCCGTCCACTTTGCTGCATTTGACTCCATTACGCACGAGGTAACGCCGAAGAAGAAAGGCGGGTCTCCACCTCGTCATAGAGGGGAGGAGTAAGTCGGCCCCGCTCATCCAACCCAGAACAAGGGGTTTGGCTTGAGAGGGCGGAGAGAGAACGTTTGGGGAAGGTTCGAAAAGGGTGAAGGGCAGGGCCTATATAACCCGCCGCGGGACGCTCCCAAGCAGATACGAGATGAGCTTTTACGGAGATGGATCCAGGAGATGCGCTGGAGACGAGCAGGTGTGACCGAGCCACCGTGAGACATGCCGCGCTGCAGGAAAAGCGGACCGGGGCAACGCAAAGAGCGCACGAGGCAGCAGTACAGAGAAAGGAACTTCGCCCGCGCAGTTTGGGACCAAAGCTCGGCTTCTTGACGGCGGTGCCTTCTGGCCCGACCGTGCCCAGTACCCGCTGAACCTTCCTTGCCTCTAAAAGCCACCCATCTCCAAGCCATTCATTCCTGCCTGCATTTCCCCGTGTAAGTGTGATCGTCCGTCTGTCTTTAACGTTGTCCTGGGGTTTATTAATTAAGCTTGTATAGGTAAGCTAAAGATTTCACTGTGTGCCTGCTCCTTCCATTTTCTGTATATAACCAACTGCTCTCTTTGCTTTGGCTTGTGAAAATAATTAATAAAACCTGTTATTCCTCCGCACATCTTTTCTTCTTCCTCTTTACATTCGGTCACTTTAGAGGTTTCCATATTGAATAGCTGTGGCGCGATACGGCCAACGTCTGGGTGAATCGGGTGAGTCGGGGAAAAACTGTTCGGCCGTGGTGCCTTCGCTCGGCAAACAACATCCTTATCCGTGGACCGTAACAATATATATATATATACACACATATATATATATATATATATATATATATATATATATATATATATATATATATATATATATATATATATATATATATATATATATATATATATATATATATATATATATATATATATATTGTTACAGACGTGGCTTAGATGTTAGTTTACCGAGCGGTTTTGGTATGACCACGTCTGCACAAGTTACCGATTATACTCGACGTTGACGAAGCCGCGCCACGCTGGCTCAATAAGAAAAAGAAGACACCCGGCTGGGTTATAAAATGACGACACCAGGGATACGGTTCTCAAGACCTCCGGAGGAGATTATATTCGTTACGGAAAAGGTTAGATTACAGGGGCTAGAGGTAAAGCACAGAAAGACAAGCACTTAGACACACTCTTATATTAACCCCGGACAGACGACAGACAAACGGGACAACGGCTGACTCACACGGGGGTTGATGGCAGGAAAGCGGTTGTCGATGGCTCCAGGTGCACCTGTGCTCAAAGGTTAGAATCGACCCGGTCCGGTCCAGAGATGCGGGAGGTTTCACAGCGCTCGGAGGGGACGTTCTTTCTCAGGCGGGCCTTTCTCTTCCTCTCCGCGATCGCAGGCAACGTTCTTTTTCCAGCTGGGGGCGCATCTGTCTCACATCCGGCCCGTGGCCGCGTATATCCGGCGGGGAGTGACACGCCCTCGGCTCGTTAGCTCCGCCTCGTGGAATCGGCACGTTGCTTCTCATTGGGTGCGTGCGGGGGGTTTACCAGGCTCCGCCCTTGACGAGGAGCTGACAAGGAGCCCCTTCGTGGTAACCCCGTGGAGCGCATGGTCTGGAGCGCATTGTCGATGGCGGCGAACCGAGCCGGTGGGAGGACGCACACTCCCCCCCGCGCAGCGCCGTGCCCCTCTGTTGTTGTAGACGGGGAAGAAGATGGGAGGAGGTATGGGAAAGGTCCTAAACTCACTACTGGTGCCATATAATCACATTCTGGTGCAACGAAGAGTCATAATTAATGGAGACGAGGCCTTAACTGACATAGAATAAGAATAACTAGGAAGATGTCCGAAAGTTGTCTACGTGTGGTGCGGTGGACCTGGGCACGACATTTAATGGGGGAATAAGGGGAAGGTCGGCTCTACTGATTGTTATTTACATGCAATGGGACTAGGGAATGGGGGATTGGGGAAAGTTGGGGAGTATTGGAGAAAATAGGGGAATATTTACAAGCGGATATGGAGGCCAAATTCCATATTCGCAACAATATATATATACACAGACTTGGCATTTAATATGGAATCTATTTTTTTTTCTTGACTTGGGTTTACTTTCTTAACTCAGTATATCAATCTGGTGAGTTTCTTTTACACTTTGGTGATTTATTTGTTAAAAGAACCATGTCACTGATTGTCTGTCGCAGCAAGAAGTCAACAACAGGATTATATCACAGGTGGCGTGGCAAAATTTACGGACAGGTGCATTTGATGATTGGCTTCACAGTCGGGTATACGAGGGTTGTTGCATTCTGTATTAGTGGAAAACAACTGCTGCACGTCTCCAAAAGTTATTGCCGCTTCCTCTGGAGATGGTCTGTCAACTCGACAATGCTGTTTGTCATGGAGTGGTGGCTTTACGAAATTACGGAATGAAACAGCGTGCCATTGCTCGGCAGTATGGCATCACTCAAGGTCAGGTGTCAAAGATCCTGAAACGAAATGCTCAGAGGGGTGTCCCTACTCCAATACCGAGGCCAGGACGTCCCCACAGAACCACAAGGAGGGATGATCGCCAGCTGCACCGGTTAGTCCGCAATGGCCGTACCAAGTCAGCTAATCGGCTTAGGGCTGAGTGGCAGCAACTGACAAATGTGCCTGTATCCAGAAGGCTAGTCAACCAACGACTGGTTCAAGCAGGCTATTGTGCCAGGCGTCCCCTGAGAAAGCCACGCCTGACCAGAGAGCACCGTCAATGGCAGCCAGGACACTGGAATCACGTGATCTTCAGTGACGAGTCTAGATTTCTGGTCTATCGTCAAGATGGCCGCGTCCAAGTGCGCAGACAAGTTCATGAAGCCTCCAACAAAGATTGTATAGTGCCAAGAGTCCAAGCTGGAGGTGGTGGGGTGACCGTTTGGGCTGCTTTTCATGCAGGGGGCAAAACTGACCTGGTTGTTCTGAATGGAAACCTGAACCAGTTCAAGTACAGGGCCATTCTGGAAGAAACATTGCTTCCATTTGCTCGTGCAGCCTTTCGAGGAAACTTTGTCTTCCAAGATGACAATGCACGGCCTCATCGTGCTCGCATGATCCAACACTTTCTTGCTGACCGTGGTGTAGAGCATATGGAGTGGCCTGCCATGTCCTCGGATATGAATCCGATAGAGAACTTGTGGGCAGAATTAACGCGTCAAATCGAACACTTGGACCAGCAGCCGACCTCTGTGCGTGAATTGCAGCAGACTATTGTCACTGCATGGCAAGCGATTCCTGTCCAAACCTTGGCAAATCTCGTGAACAGCATGCCTCAACGTGTACGTGCTCTCCTGAATGCTCGTGGGGGTTACACGAAGTACTGAACTGTAATTTTACTGTCCGTAATCCCAGTCGTAATTTAACTTTTGTTTTTGTTAAAAAAGAAATTTGGCTAATGTGCAAAATAAAGAGATACTTCTGGAAAACATACAGAAGTTTAACACAGTACTGTCCGTGAATTGAGTTCGATATCAGTTTACATCACTTTCAAGGATCAATTTATTTGTTTCGAAATGTCAAATGTGGTTTTTGTTTCTTTTAAAGGTCACACTAACAAAATCTAGAATAATTCAACATAATTCCAATGAACTTTTGGTAATAAGACATCTTGTATACGAGAGTAAGTTCACCCCCTCAAAAAAATATTCCATATTAAATGCCAAGTCTGTATATAAACGCGAGTTGCCTGTGTGTGTGTCCGCTTTTTATTCAGATATGGCTGAACGGAGCTTCATCAAACTTTCAGAGGTTCATCAGTGAGTGCCTGTGAGTGTTTTAGACCAAAAATATATATAAAAAAATTGAAAAAAACAGTTGGTTTTTTTGGAGTTAAAAAAAAAAAACCTCCCCCTCCCCCCCTGTCCCCTTCCCCCCTCCCCTCCCGTCCCCTTCCCCCCTCCCCTCCCGTCCCCTTCCCCCCTCCCCTCCCGTGCCATTCCCTCCCTCCCCTCCCCTCCCCCCCTCTCCTCCTCCTCCCCCCCTCCCCCACCCGGCAACGCCGGGGTACTTCTGCTAGTTAATTATTATTTCCCTAAACTTTCAGACAAATTATTCTTAGTCGAAACCTAGTACGTATTTCTAATGAAAATACTTTTTTAATGGTCATTTTCATGGACCATTGTCCATAAGGAGTAGTGGATATGTAAAAAGTTTATATGAACACGTGTTTATACCTCGTAGTTTGTTTTTGATTTTCATGGACCATTGTCCATAAGGAGCAGTGGATATGTAAAAAGTTTATATGAACACGTGTTTACAACTCGTAGTTTGTTCTTGAAGCACGGAAAGCCTCAAGTTGACAAGTTTGGCAGGATCAGTGCTGCCAATGATTTCATGGCAAAGATGTTTTATGTTTACGGAGTCGAGGCTCATGGAAGAGCGAGAATAATGAAAAGATGAGAAAGAAACATTACAGAGAGGGGGTGGGCCACTAACAGCTGACAAAATAGAGGGAGACTTGGACAAAACAATGGATGTGTGGAGCAATGAGGGGTAGAGGAGATGGCACGGGGTCGACAAGATGGAAGGAAACTTTCAGCAAAGAAAATCTGGATATTTGGAAGGAGGAGGGATTGGGATTGGGATAAAAGGGAAGGTTAACGAGAATAGAAAAGATCATGTTTTTGAATGGGGATGATCTGAGATGGTGATAAACATCTGTCTTGAATACCTGGAGGGAGGATGAGATTGAAGAGGATGTGGAAGTTGATTCCACAGGAGGATAGAAAGAGGATCAAATGAGTATAAGTGAGCAGGTTTTTCTGGATTTCGGTAGTGTCACCAGAATGTGGTTGATGGAGGACCATGTGAGCCCTGCAGAAACCTGGGGTAGAGGGGGACAAATCACCTCGAGGGCAGAGGATGCAAGGCCAGAAAGGAGGGGGTAAAAAAGAGAAAGAGAGAGAAAGAGAGACCACCGACCTGTCTGTGATGGAAAAGTGATAGGTCTATAGGCTCCGATTACATTTGGGGGTTTGCCTTTGCCCTCACAGTGGTATAGTCGGGGCAGGTATTTTGTAAATTATTTTGGAATATGTTTATATAATTATATCATTCATGTTCGAGAGAAGAAAAGAGAGTGAGAGGGTGTGTATTATTGTATGTACCTGTATATTGTATCTATCTATAGAGCCACACCTGCGGTAGCTGTAACCCCCGATAACAACCCCCCCCCCCCACCCCCGAGCATTATCCTCTCCCTCCCATAGCCCAATCAGCATCGATCGCGGCACAGTTGATGGCGTGCATGCATTACGTCATAAGATCAATGTGTTACGTCACACGCAGCTTAAAATGTGTTATATATAAATTGCAAAACAACATTAAAGACGAAGACATGAGTTGATAACTCCACCATTGGAGATGAGACGTCAAGTTATTCTTTTATACTTCGTCATCTCCCAGTGACTTCGTGCCATGTTGATGTCATTTTCAGGTACTCCTGGGATTTGGTTGTTTCGGCCCAACCGGAACTAGAAACATCGATCGATCACTTTGGTTCCTAAAAATGCCCGAACACCGCAAATCGACCGCTAAATGCAACGTTTCGCTGCGGACAGACAGGCGATTAAAAGTGTACGTCACAGTGGAACGAGCGTCACATATCAAGCGCATTGTCCGCGCAGATAAGCGTGCAGCGCGGACGAACGCGCTCCCGCAGCGATCCCGCGTCCGTGTGACCCGGACCACGCGTGGACCCGCGGCGGGACGGGACGGAGCGAGGCCCCTGCTCGGCGCTCAAATCGATTTGCATGGCGCGTCTGCGGCCCCGTCGGGCGCCCGCCCCGCCGCTGCCGCTACAAATTGGTGGCTTAGAGCGGCCCGTGTAGGGGCCGTGGTGGTTGCTTTGTCGAACCCCAGGTGCTTCCTCGGAGGGCGAATGCCTGAGAGCGCTCCTGGGCAGCCCCCGCCGTGACTCCTTCGTGCTCGAGCACGTGTGACTCGCCTCGTCCTGCGCTCTGCCCCACGTGGTCTCATTGAATCATTTTATTCCGTCCTTGCACTTTTGCTCCTCCAGGAGTCATCATCAGCTCTTATGGTCGGGCCGGGAAAACGGTCAATAGCAAGAAATTCCACATCATGATCACTTATTGACGTTGTTGTTGTTGTTGTTGTTGTGCCATTCACAATGCATCTTGGTGAAATTAGAGCACTCGTTCTAACAGATGTCCCATAATCTTGTCGGTTTGGACCCACTTCCACGTGGTCTCATGTTTTCATTTTATTCCGTCCTTGCACTTTTGCTCCTCCAGGAGTCATCATCAGCTCTTATGGTCGGGCCGGGAAAACGGTCAATAGCAAGAAATTCCACATCATGATCACTTATTGACTTGTTGTTGTCATTGTTGTTATGCCATTCGCAATGCATCTTGGTGAAATTAGAGCACTCGTTCTCACAGATGTCCCATAATCTCGTCCGTTTGGACCCACTTCCACATGTGACTCTGCAGATCGGACATGGATCAGGCGGGAAGTGGTGCCAGCGTTTCCTTCGCAATAAAGTCCCGGCCGGGGGACGGCCCCATTGAGCTCGGCGAAAGATCCGTCACTCTGCTCGGTGGAGGGAAGTTTGTTCCGAGCGAGTGCTGTGACCTCGGGGACGGTTCTGGAGCGCGATGAACGAGGATCGGGCCCCGCCGGGGGAGGCACTGGAGAGTTTATGGCCGGGGCGAAGAAAGCGGAGGAGCAGGGAATGATAGACTCCCAGTGAATGGACGCGCCTCTGCGCCCATTGTCCCGCGCGTGTGAATGGCCCTTTGAGCGGTCAGTGAGGAGCTGTCACAGGTAAGGGGCCGCCGCGAATGATTCACGCAGCACGCTCCATTAGGTCCGTACAGGCGCCGGGGCCCAGAGGCGGGAGATGAACTGCCGGCTTTGACCCAGGCGCGTCCCTTCGCTGCGTTTTCCCGAGAAGCGGCTCCGAGATGCCATGGACGGGTGTTGGGATGCGAGGAGGGTGCTTCGAATGCGCGCGTCACGCAAGCCTCGCTTACCCACGTCCTCCTCCGCATTGTGGACCAAAAGTGCGGTCTCATGCATTCATCCCTGGGCTCTAATTGTGCAAACGCCGTTTATAAATGATCCCCCGGGGCGCAATGAATTGCATCAGATCGAGGCCCACCGGGATGCACGAGCTCCTTTTGGGCGGATTTGTCATCGGAAATCGCATAAAAGTTTCTGCAAAACACGAAGGCCTTCGACCTTCGCAAGTTGTCTGTGCAATTATGTCGATCAGTCGGAAATATGACAATTTGGTCTCATGGAGTCTCACAGAGGAATGTTCATGACGTCTGTGTCTAAGCAAGGAGTCTCACCGAGGAATGTTCATGATGTCTGTGTCTAAGCATGGAGTCTCACCGAGGAATGTTCATGATGTCTGTGTCTAAGCATGGAGTCTCACCGAGGAATGTTCATGATGTCTGTCTAAGCATGGGGTCTCACCGAGGAATGTTCCTGATGTCTGTGTCTAAGCAAGGAGTCTCACCGAGGAATGTTCCTGATGTCTGTGTCTAAGCAAGGAGTCTCACCGAGGAATGTTCATGATGTCTGTGTCTAAGCATGGAGTCTCACCGAGGAATGTTCATGATGTCTGTATCTAAGCAAGGAGTCTCACCGAGGAATGTTCCTGATGTCTGTGTCTAAGCATGGTGTCTCACCGAGGAATGTTCATGACGTCTGTGTCTAAGCATGGAGTCTCACCGAGGAATGTTCATGATGTCTGTCTAAGCATGGTGTCTCACCGAGGAATGTTCATGACGTCTGTGTCTAAGCTGTTATAGTCTATAGATGAGGACACACGCCAGATTGAATGTGTGATACCGTGATCAGGTCTTAAACACGTTGGACGCAGGATGACCCGCTTAACACATGACTCGCTTAACGGACGCCGTACTCCAGGATGCATCACGCACTGCTGGCACGAGGCGGTGGTTATCGCTCTTACGAGACTCTCAAGCCCGGAACAGAAATCTCGGATGCCATGAGCCGGTTGCTTTGTGAGATTTCCCGCCAGTCTCAATGGACGAAGGTCATTTGAAAAGTTCTTTTTTCACTCTTCGTTCCCTCACATCTCCAAAGCATTCAAAGCATCCGGACTCGGACTCAATGCGGTTGGAGCAGCCACGCCCGCCGGGTAACTGATGCGTGAGGACTTGTGAAGCACATTCAGGCAGAGGACGTTTCCAGGTGTTTGTGCTTTTATACCGCCATTAAATCGGCCATTGGACGACGAGAGGGGCGGGGGGGGGGGGATTTTTCAAAGCGAGTCACTGTCACTCATCCCCTCCCACCATCCACAACGCCTCCACCCTCCCCTCCCCAAAACCTCAACCAAGCCGCTCTTCTCAAACTCATCCCTCGCTCCCACTTTCTTTCCAACCAGCCAACTTTCAGGGTGCATCGCCCAGGTGGAAACGTCTCACCTTGGTCCACGGGAAGCGACTGACAGGTCGCAGAACGGGTGAAAATTTTACCGTGACTTGGTACTGCTCGGGTAGACCACACATGGCCATCCCGTCATAAGGAACCACCCAAGGACCGCGGAGAATCGGACACAAAACGTGCAATGAGCGAACCGGCGCGTCGCTTTGCGTGACCGATCGTATTAAACGGCCAATGCAGCACCGCCATCAATTACATCGACTTTCAGTGGCTCTGCTCCGAATCCGGGCGTTTGTCTTGTCTCATTCCGACACTTTCTTATTCTGCGCCGCAGCGTTCGCACTTCCCGAGCCGTGCCGTGAGCCGTGCCGTGAGCCGTGCCGTGTCGCGCTTATACGCCCTCTGAGGCCGCATGGACCTTGCACTAACCTTTTACCCCACTTAAAACGTCATTGTGATGACGTCACAATCCCATAACCGGCTGAAGGACCAGAACCTTCTGGTTGGAAAAGCGTCGCATGCGGACGTTTTAAGCTCTGGAAATGGGGAAGCAACACTTACAATAGTTCTGACATACATATGTGATGATTAATCACCCCGCTCCCCCACTCGTATACACACACACACACACACACACACACACACACACACACACACACACACACACACACGAGACGGCGAGCCACTGAGCTTGACGGAAGTGACGTCACATCCCGGGGCACTCTGGGTACCAACGACGTTACAACAATGGTGTCGCCTTTCTCATTGCACCTTCCTAAGGAGGAATTTCCTCGTCCCCATGGATACCAACCAACGGGAATTGTCCGTGCTCTTATCCTTTTAAATGCAAAAGCTCAGGCCAGGAAGCAGTACGTACTTTGTAAAGTTTTTGGTCCGACTCGGCCAGGATTTCAACCACCGACCTCCCAGACTCATTGGTCACAGCGTTAATGATCTTGTATACAAGCAATAAAAAATTGACGTTTATAACTTTGTTTTAGTACATTTCTTGAGGATGATTTATTTTTATTTTGTTTTTTTTTTGTTTGAAGAATCGAGGCTCGTGTAAGAGCTAACACATTGAACACGAAAACATGCACAGACACATAAAACATACAATGAAGGGAGCGGGAGGCGAGAGAGGGAAGAACACAAGCACAACAACAGAAGAGAACAGGGACGTCGGTAGATCTGTGGAAGGGAGAGGGCAGGGGGAGGAGGGAGGGGTGCACGGTATAAAGCAAATAAACACTACCAGGAATTTCAGAAAAGAAGTTGGGGATTGAAAGAGGCGGATTTGTGGTGTTTTAATGGGGGTAGAAAAGATCAAGGTTGTGGATGGGGGAAGATAAGAGATGGTGGTGAACAGCTGTTTTAAAGACCTGGAGGGTGGAGTGGGATTGAAGAGAGTGAGGGAGTTTGTTCCAGAGGCGGGAGAAAAGAGGAATGAAGGAGTGAAGGTGAGCAGAAAGTCTTGATTTTGGCAGTTTAACCATCAGAGGGTTGCTGGCAGATCTTGTGCGACCTGTAGGAATATTTGGGGGACAGAGCACAGAGAGAGCTGGGGGGAGCAAGGCCAGAGAGGAGTCGGTAGAAGACGGAAAGTCCACCAACCTGCCTGCGGTGAGTGAGTGAAAGGCCCGCGGAGTTAGCTTCATCGCGGGAGATTCCAATGATTCTGAATGCTTTGGTTTCAACAGCGTGAAGACGAGCTAGGTGTGAGGCAGGAGCACCGGCCCAGAGGGGGGAACAGTATTCCATTGGGCTGCGGATGAAAGCCTTGTATGTGGTAAGGAGCTCAGAAGTGCCCAGAAAGGACTTCGCACGACGGAGGATGCCCAGTTGGTGACTGACTTTGGAGGCCAGCTTGGAAATGTGGTTTTTCCATGGAAAAATCATGACAGACAGCGAGACCCAAAATCTTGAGTGACAGAACTTCTTCAAGATGATTGTTCAGAAAGTAGATGGGAGGGTTGTCCAGTCGGCCTTTTCGGAGAGACAAAGTGAGAGTGTGAGATTGTCAGGATTGAAAGACATGTTCCACTTGTTTGACCAGTTTGTGATATTGTCCAGGTCTGCAGAGAGTGAGGTGGCTGCAGACTGCCGATCTGAGGGATGTGGTATGGAGCAGCAAAGAGTGGAGTCATCAGCAAAGAAAGAGATAGAGAGGATTTTCCAGAGTGTCCGAGAGATCATTAATGAAGACCAGAAAAAGCACAGGGCCCAGAACACTACCTTGGGGAACTCCAGCCTGAACAGGAAGGAGAGTTTTAGTCAGGTTCACTATGTTAACAAATATAATTTCTTTCAAAATTTTGGGATTAGCAAACCTGTACATTTTTGGAATCTTCAGAGCACGGAGAATCTGAAAATCAATGTTGGCATTTGCACAGACACCTGCATGGCCGCCATTTTGGATTTTGAAAATGGCCGCCATAAAATACATATTTTGCGCGATCTCGGCTTCTAGTCAACCTAGAGACTTAATTAAATATGCTAATCCTATGTTTTCTGGGTCAAGGAATCCAATAAAGGCCTCAAAATAGTGCTCAGGATTATAGAAAAGCAACAAACAAAGGTAATTGAAAACCATTGTCTTTATATTTGTGATATAACTGTATTACATAATACATGATATTGCAAGTCCTTTGAAGTTATAGGTTGTTATAGGAAGTTAAATGTTATAGGTAGTATCAGATTGAACTATAAGTCCTATACACAGGATCTACGAGGTCTATACCGTTCAGGAATATGCTTTTACAGATCTTCATCACTGTCCTGAGTGTCATTTTCGCAAAGGTGTCTACGCAAATGTAAACATTAATTTTTGGATTCCTCATGCTCTGAATATTCCAAAAATGTATAGTTTTGCTAATCTACCAAAATGTTGAACGAAAAAACAGTGAACCTGACTATTTAGAGAATTCCATTCAGGGCCACACGTTGACTGCGATCAGAGAGGAAGTCTGCAAGCCATGCGAGGAGGTTTTAATGGATACCATAGGAGGAGAGTTTGGTGAGCAGAGCGGGGTGCCAGACCGTATCGAAGGCACGTGATATGTCAAGGGAGACGGCTCTAATTTCCTGTTTGGCATTGAGGACCTCCATCCATTGTTGAGACAGCAGAAGCAGCATGTCCAGAGTAGAATGACCTGGTCTGAAACCAAATTGATGATCCGAGATCAAGCCATTGGAGAAGAGGAAGGATTTGATATCCGAAGCGATGATGGATTCAATGACCTTGCTGATTATTGGGAGCAACCTGATTTGTCTGTAGTTGCAAGGACCTGCTTTTGCACCTTTTTTGTGTAAAGCAGTGATGTTGGCTGATTTCCAAGCAGATGGCAGATGACCTTGAGCAAAAGAGAGGGTGAAGAGAATTGAGAGAGGTTGTGAAAGAGTGGCAGAGTTGGATGTTAGGACACGTGGGCTTTTGCCGTCTGGTCCATTTGCGAGAATCAGAATTGAGGTTTGACAGAAACTTCTCCATCTTGTTAGGAGAGAAGGACACAGAGTCCAGGAGCAGCTGCGTACGACCGGGTAAGGTGGGTGCAGAGAGAGATGGCTTCAGGACACAAGATTTTGAGGCAATTGGCTTTGTGACGTTCAGTGTCAGTTGTGTAGCCGTTTGAGGAAAGGGATTTCTATTGTATTACACGTGTCTGTGCCATCCCTACATAGGATGCTATCCTTGATACTTTTAAGGAAACTAATACTATAGATGATATCAGGCTTGGTGAACACCATCCTCCTCACTTCTGCCCAACCTTTATCATCCACCACCTCCCCCCCCCCCCACCCCCCCCTTGTTTACATACAAGTTTCTATTCCCTGCATTTGATTCAAAATCAAATCAGAGCGTCGAAAAATTGTTCAACAATATGGATTATTTATCCTTCAGAGCAGAGTCGTTCAGAGAAGTTGCACATGAATTGGACGTCGAAGTCATTGTTGCTATAGCAACCATGAAGTAGCATGACGTCAAGCATGAAATCCACATTACTAAAGTTTCAAGGATTTTGATTTAGGGATGGAAGACTCGCCATCTTCATCTTCCGTATCTCTACCCATTCAAGATTTCAGCACCCCGGCCTGTGTGAGACAAGCCTTGGCATATGTGAACGAGACACTTCTTCTGTTTGTGTATGATGAGCGAGGTTGTTGTTGTTGTTGTTGTTTAGTCCCAGACAGTTCTCTCAAACCCCATTCGATCATCGAACAAGCCCATCGGATGGAGATATCCGATCGATCTCCCAGGAGCAACCCAGATATACCCCACATCCAGGATGGTGTACCCCCGCTCTCACAAAGTCAGGGCCTCGACAGAGTTGGAGAGAGTTAGAGAGACAGAGACAGACAGACAGAGACAGACAGACAGAGACAGACAGACAGAGAGAGAGACAGAGAGAGAGAGAGACTGAGACTGAGGCGGAGGCGGAGACACTTGACATTTATGTCCTTTTATTACAAAAGTATAAAAAACCAATAAATGATGATTCAAAGAAAACAATCACAACAGTTGCACAAGTATTTACATGATAAATAAACAAATTATCAGAAAATAAACAAGCAAGTATTAAGGAAAACAACTACATAGTAAATACTAACTGACCCTCAGCTATTTTGCAAAATGCATCTCTCAGACACGACTTCTTCTCAAAGAGTTGTACCTCAGAACAACAACAAAATTGCAGCTTCACTCTTGAAACACAGAGAGCTTTAAACATTTCCAAAACATCTGTACTATACAAATCATTCCGTATCTTTGATTTCCTGGTCTTATATAATCGGCAACTTGGCTTGCGCAAGAAAGAAATGAATTAAAATTGTTGTTGGTGAATTGAACCGCCCACTAGGGCCAAAAATAAAGGCAGAAAAATCAAAAACAAAGGAAATCCGTGTAAGTAACATTTTAAAGAAAACAAATAAAGGAGTTAACCGGTCACAGCGTACATACGCATGGGGCAAGGTTTCAGTTTGTTCACAAAATGGACATTGCTCACTTATCGCTTGCGAGAAGCGATGAATTAGGGAATTTGTGGGGAGGATCCAATGCGCAATTCTCCATTGAAGATCCCCAACACGTTTCGGCACAGGCTGTTTATAGTACCACCCCCAAATAGGGTAAAGGGGAGGGGTATTTGGCAGGACTGCAGGCCATCTACAGGGTACAGGGGAGGACAACGAAGGAAAAAGGATTTTTAAGCATTGCACATACAGGGTCTTTCGATTGCTCCCAGAAAAGGATAGAGGGTGGCCAAAACTAATCGGTTCCAACTGAGAGAACCAGATAGACTAAGATTGGGGAAGGGTGGAGAAGATTCAGAGGTGGGTATGGGAGGGTTGCTTGCCCAGTCATTTGAGGCACAGTAGATGCGAAGCACCATTTTCAAAAAGCTGTCAACTCTGCGACACGATCTAATGCCAACCATCGAAGCCAGAGCGGTAGCACTGATCCACCTGTCATTGGTGGCATTTCTCAAGTGACACACTTTTGTTACTGAGGCATTTATAAACCGTTGAATGAAGGTGCTTTCATTCACCCACTCACCAAATACAGAGTTGTGAAATAATGGTTCGTTGAAGAACATGGATCGAACATAAGTCGAGGGGTCACGGAGACAGGTAAAGGCTTGCCACACATTCATTAGGCTTTGGTGAAAGGCAGGTAGCATCGATAGGTCTATCTTGGTCGAATCCATCAGGAACAGCTCCTGTGCAATGTCCAACTTCCCCGCTTGACATAAGATGTAGCTGGTAAGCTGTCTGCAGGCCAAACATGGTTCAAACAAGAAGCGCCATGTTGTTCATAGGCGAAAAGCCATGATGCGGCACTTAACATTGACAAGCCCTTGGCCACCCTCTGCAGTTGGTAAGTTTAGAATCTCTGGTCTCAGCCAATGCTTTCCGGACCAGAAGAAATCGGTGATGCATTTTTGTACGTCCTCCACCAGAGTTTTGGGCGGCTGCAGGGAAAGAACCTTGTACCATAACTTAGTGGTGACCAGACTGTTGATGACTAGTACCCTACCTCGGTAGGACAGTTGGCAGAGCAAGTTCTTCCATTTCAGTAACAGTACTTCAATGTGTGCCAACAAGCCTTCCCAGTTATGCCTTACAAAATTCCCAGGGCCAAGGAACACCCCTAGGAACTTAATCCCACCTCTTCTCCACGAAAGACTGGCAGGGAGAGGAGGAGGGAGAGGAAATAGGGGGGCAGGTCGGGGGTAGGTAGAGGGTTGAAGCCACAGCGCTTCTGTTTTTGTCCAATTTATCTTGGCCGATGATGTCCTGCTGAAGAGATACAATGCACTCATCATCAAATCAACGTCTTCTGACTGTCTGATGCAGACACAGATGCCAAGCATAAGCAATGCTTTTTCTGGGGTGGGTTCCAAAAGTAACACCAGACAAGGACTTCCGAAAGGTATTTAAGAGGGACTCAAGGGATAAAGCGTACATAATTTCTGACAGAGGGCAGCTCTGCCTTAGTCCTCTCCCAACACAAAAGGGGGGTACAAGTTCATTGTTTATCTTTAAGATAGCCGATATGTTTGAATAACATAATTGTATATCGGATAGAAAGAGAGGTCCAAAGCCAAAACATTTTAGCACTTCAAAAAGATATGTATGAGAGACACAGTCAAAAGCTTTCTCCTGGTCAAGGAGGATCAAGCCACAACTTTCATAATTAGTCTCTCAGATTTCAATGACATCTCAGACAACAGAGATATTATCCTGAATATTGTGACCAGGAACACAATAAATCTGGTCCATGTGTATAATGTCACCTAGTAGGGGTGAGAGACGCAAGGCCAAAGCCTTTGAGAAAAAATTTATAGTCCATACACAACAAGGACACTGGCCTCCACTGTGATATGAGCAATGAATTTTCTTTTTTAGGAAGCAAAGTAAGCACGTCCTGCAGCTCAGTGGAAGATCACCCTTCTTCAAGCTCCCCAGGAAATCCAGAAGCAAATCAGGTCCAATCAAGTCCCAAAATTTCTCGAAGAACTCCACTGGCAGACCATCCAGGTCAGGTGATTTCCCTCTGTCCAGGCTTTTAAGGGCAACAGAAAGTTCCTCAAGCGTGAGCGGTGGCTCCAGATCCGTTCTTTGCTTTGGATTTAGTGTACCGAAACCATCAAACAAGTTCGGAAGAAGTTCCACATCGACATCTGTTGCCTGGTAAAGTGTAGAGAAGAAGAGTCTTGCATCCTTCTTAATATATACGGGGTTGGTCGTGATTGAATTATCAGGACGTTTCAAAGCAGTAATTTGGGAATGAGGAAATTTTGTTTCAAAATCAAAGAAAAACCGGGTCGGAGAATCCAGGAGGTAAAGGTGCTGAAAGCATATTCTCGTTAGCGCTCCTTGGGTTTGATTAGAAATTATATTATTAAGAAGAGACTTCTTCTCACATAGTCTTAGTTTCTTTTGGGGGGTAGGATGGGTTTTTAAATTTGTTTGAATCTGGAGAATCTCCTTCTCCAGCTCCACTTTCATTTTGCGTTCTACCTGTGTGTTTAGAAAACAAAACTGCTGACAGAAACTCTTACTTTGGATCTTTGTGTTGTCGCACCACAATTGCTGGTCCTTAAAACTGGATTTGGAGCTTCTCAGATTGGACCACACCCTCTCAAAGACATTCCGAAAGGAGGGGTTATCAAATATGGAAATGTTTAGTTTCCAAAAAGAGTGGCGATTTGGAGATAACCCCACACGGTAACTCATGGTAATGAGGTGATGGTCGGAGAAACCAGACTGGGAAATTTCAGTGGTGGGGGAGAGGTTGGCAAATGGCAAATTTATATAAAATCTATTAAGTCTGGCAAGGGCCACTTGATTATTGGCAACCTTACACCATGTAAATTGATGGGCACCTGGATTTTGTATCCGCCAGATATCCTGAAAACCAAAATCTCTTATTATTTTAGATAACAGTCTGGCTGGTCCGGAGTGAGGTTCTTCGCCATTCCGATCGCACTCATGTTGCAGGGTGAAATTAAAATCACCGCCTATTATAATGCACTTCTGCAAGTCTAACTGCATGATGTGGAGTCGTAACCTGTCATAGAAGGTTCGTCAGTCTGTGCCCTTTGAAGGGGCATAGACATTTATTAAAGCAAAATTTATGTCTCCATCAACAAAATCCAGTGAAGCTAAGTGACCTGGGATTATTTCCTGAAATAAGAGTTGGAGCGGGCAAAAATGGGGATTAATTAGAAAGGCAACTCCTGCTGTACGAGAGGTTGAATCGCTAAAGTAGCCGGCCTTTTTCATCATTCGATTCCAGATAGCACGAGACGATGGAGTAGAGTTGGTTTCTTGTAAGAAAGCCACATCTAGTTTCCGTTGCCTTACAAGGTTGACCACTTGGAGCATCCTAGACTGGCTTGCACCACCATTTATATTAGGCTACCAAAAAGTCATAGAGGTAAAAGAGGTAAGGAAAGGGAAATATGCGTATCATCCTTTTAGTTCGTTTTTTGCCTTAACAATGTGTTTCTTAAGCCTACTGCATTGGGGTTCCGTGAAATTGTGGTCACTGGGTCGGCGAATAATACACCTTGGCATTTCAATAAACTCATGTAGATCAGAAAAATGATCTTTTATTTCAATATATCTTTTTCTAAAAGTCTGGTTCAGAAACTTGAGTATTTGCGATGGCAAAACGTTGGAATCACTGTATGTGGGGAATTCCTCAATGCCATAGGATTCCTCCTCAGACATGTCAGAAGCACTATCTGGGACCCCTGGCTCTTGAGACACCAGAATATTCTGTGGTGTGCAGGTGTCATCCTGCCCTGTTTCTGGAGGAACAGGTTGAGGGAGAGGTTCCACCAGAACCCCGGGTAATGTGGGGAGGGAGGGGGGGGGCGATTCTGCAATCTGTTGCACAATTTGAGGTTCTTCCTCGGGACAATCATTGTGCTCAGGTGCATTTTCTAAGTTGGCCGGTACAACGACTATTTGATTTGAAAGATCGCCGTGAGGTGCGCTGGAACTCCGTGGGGTCGAATTTTGCTCTTTTTGCCCCCCAGTCGAATCTCGACCCGACTTGTCATAATCCGCACAAGGATTTAACGTAGTTTGCACTCCAACCTCATCTGGAGGTAGCGCATACAACTCCTCCACATTAGGTTGAGGGTCCATATCGGCAGCAGGCAGAGGATCTGCATTCACATTTATCAATACTTCATATCGATGACTCATTGATGTTTGATCAGGTGGTACTGAGTCCAATGCATCAGAGTCTAACACCACCTTCTTTTCCTTACGGGGTGGAGGGACATTCCGAGGTGTTTTCCTCTTTCTCAAAGAGGAGACTAATGTAAAACCATCCCAAACGTTTTCATTTTCGGAGGTTTTCGATGTCGATGGTACGTTTTCTGTTACAGTATCAGGGGGTGTTGTCTGCTCGGACACTGCGGGGGAAATTTGTGGACAAAACCGTTTTAGATGCCCAAAGTTCGCACAGCCGAAACATTTTAACGTTTCCGTGGACGCATATATACCTGGTACTCGTGATTATCCATACGAAACGTAAGTACCGCGTTGAGCACCTTGTCCACATTGGATTCAGGAAACACAATATACACCTGCCGCCGGAAGGACATGATGTATTTAGCCTGCTCGTTGCGACACCCGAGAGATAACATCGTGATCTCCGACACCCCAGAGATAACATCGTGATCTCCGACACCCCAGAGATAACATCGTGATCTCCGACACCCCAGAGATAACATCGTGATCTCCGACACCCCAAAGATAACATCGTGATCTCCGACGCCCCAGAGATAACATCGTGATCTCCGACACCACTGTACCATACCGAGAAAGCTCTTTTAAAATTACATCGTTTTTCAGGAATGGGAGACAATTTGATATCAAGACTTTCACGGCTGGGGTGTCCAGTGGGGGAAACCAGGACAAAATGTCCATTCTTGGAAGACAAACCGGTCGCCACAATTTCATGCACAAGCTGCTCTTCAGCCACAAATATAACCACACGTTTGTTCATCCGTGAAGCTGCACGGATTTTCTCGAGCCCGATTATGTTACCCACCGCAATAAAGATGTCTTCCACTGTGACCTCGTTCGGGGGAACGCAAATACAAACGGCCAGCAGAGAGAGAGAGAGAGAGAGAGAGAGAGAGAGAGAGAGAGAGAGAGAGAGAGAGAGAGAGAGAGAGAGACAGAGACAGAGACAGAGACAGAGACAGAGACAGACACAGACAGACAGAGGAAGAAACAGACAAGAGGGAAAGGGCCGGTCAACGGGGACCGATCGGTACTCTGACCCTGACCGCGCTGTCCTGATGAATCCGGGCAGCAAGGAATAATGGGGAAGATTTGGCCCCAGATTTGCGTTGTGGGGTACAACCACCACGAAGAGGCACCCCCGATTGGTTATTTCGATGTGGAAGGATTTTGGTGACATCTCCTTCATTGGTGACATTTTCATAATGTCTTCGTTAGTTTCTCAAAATTAATCCCTTTAAATCACTAGAGCTTTCATGGAATGCCTTATCCCACACAATCTTGAGAAAAAGCATGTTAAAAATTGTATTCATATTTGAGGCCCGTGGATGAGCTTGTACTAGTACACTGAATGGATCGGGACGCAACAGGACAAAAATAACAGCAGAGAGAAGGGGAAAACAGCAGAGAGAGCAGCATAGCCGAAGGCTTAAGACAGTGTGTGAAGAACAAACAACAGGTGTGGGGACGAACGGGGGGTGGGGCGGGAGAGGGGGCTGGGGAGGATGCAAGCTGTGGACAAGAAGTTTTAAAAATAAAAGTTTTAAAGGCGGTAACATTTTTGTTTTTTTAAGATTGAATCAGAAGTTTACCTGTATTGATGCAGCTTCTTTTACATCACCTTATTTAACACTTTATATTATTTATTTGTGCCTGTAGTTTGTGTCCTTTATGACGTCCCTAAAACAGCATGTTTCCTGTTTGGAATGATTTTCAATTTTGTTAGACAGACAGACAGACATACTTTACAATGCTGTGTGCCTGCACGCTCGGGATGAGATTCTGCACAACCTGCCAAATTCAGAGCCAAAGTACTGCTGAATTGCAGGTTTGTGTGCAAATTCATGTTCTGCATTGTTCAAAATGTAAAATTAATGACAATGTCTGTCTTTTGATTAAATCTATCAGCGAAGTGACAGACAGGGTTGGAATCAAAATGAGAAATGTGTTACAACCTGCACGGAGCAACATGTCGAATAGTAAGACCACAGTGGTGAAGTAGTAAAAAATTTAATGGGTATACCTAAATTATAGGACAATCAGACTAATTAGTCCATCTGCAAAGCGACAGGTAGGCTCTGCTAGTATTATAGTAATATACATAACTACTTCAGGACTAGCTTTGAGCTTGGGTCCCATGGGCCTGGCTTGGGTGTGGCCTCAAATCAACAGGTAACTCTCGCCCGGTAAGTGTCGGTACGCCATCGTGTTTTAGCAATTTTCGAGGCTCGTTTCCCAGGTCGTGATCGCTTGTTGATGAAATACAAACACGGACGACTCTGTGGTCTTCACAAACAACACGATATTTTGAATGCACATATGTTTTGATGGTTAAATTTGTTTGTTCTGAGGTTTTTCAACCACAAATTGTGTTTGTTCCTAAGGTGACGCCACGCAAATCCACGGACGTAGCTCATTTTCTCACCTCCTGCCAGACGCAGTGACCACTACAGCAATTTTTTGCAAACAGGACGACCAATTGGCCCGTCAGCGAAGCGGCCGGTAGGCTCTGCTAGTATTCTAGTAATATAAATAACTATATACCTCCCACCTTCTCCCTCCAATTTTAACCCGACTTGTGTATTCACTGCCTCATGCCAAGTACGGATATCTCCAGCTGCAGCATCAATGATTGGGATTTTATAAACCTGGTGCCGGTGCCACATCAGCACGAATGCTACAGAGGAAAGTGGCGACCCAAGTTGAACGTTTCTTCGTTTTCTGGGCATCATCATCCCCCCCCCCCCCCCCCCCCCACCACAATGGCCTGACAGGACATATTGTCAGAGACTTTATTTACTAACTACCCTAAAGCTCCTCTAATAACACTACTCCATGCCACATAACAGCTGCTGCCATGTAAACTTTAACAAGCGCAAGTCTACTGCATACTAATGCCCGTTAGGCAAAAATGCATTTGCGTTTGGGTTGCTCATCCCCTCTGGTCTTCCTACTGATGTGGTAGAGGTTAGTTATGTCTTTCACAAACTTCAACTACATCGGAAAGCCTATTTAATGTACTGGTAAATACACATTCCCTTTGGGAACGTGACTCGGTGAAGAAAGGTGATGACCTACCTGTGCAACAAAGTAATTTTGTGTGAGATTCAGATGGACCTTTTGTTTTGTTTTCTTGAAAAAGAAAATAATTACTCTTATCGTTTCAAGTCAGGAATTATTTATTAGACGACATTGCTGTGCCTACCTGTCTGTGCCAAGCTGTCACTTCACTGACGGATTTAATCAAAAGACAGCAGGTTGTACTTCTCAAAGGTAATGCATATCTATCAGAGTCTCATAGAGGATGTAAAATGATATAAAACACACGATCGATATAAGGATCTTTGATAACATGAAGTACAGTAGTTGTTACTTCTGCTGCTGAATATGGGAGGAGGTTAGGCCTATGTTTTCACCCCTGGTTGTTTGTTACTTGGCAATTTTTTTTAATTTTTTTATTTTGCAAGTATGTTGATCACTCCGGTTTGTGTGTTTGTTTGTCTGTCCGCTCAAATATACTTGCCCACAGGTCACAATTTTAAACCGATCTTCACTAAACTTCACCAAATGGTAGGGTTTGTGGTTCGACAAAATGCTATATATTTTTGAGGTCAAAAGGTCAACATAGGCCAAAGGTCAACCACGTTTTATCAAATTTCTAAAATCCTTAATTTTCATCCGATTCACTTGAAATTTGAATCGGATTTTCATATCAGCTAACTAAATTCAACCACCAACTATTTGTGAGGTCAAAATGATGCTCTACTGAGCGTCATCTTTGACCAAACCCTCTCCTTCGACAAATACACTAAACAGATCACAAAGACAGCCTTCTTTCACCTGAAAAACATCGCCCGTCTCCGCTCATCCCTCTCCTCCACGGCTGCAGAAACCCTCATCCACGCCTTCATCACCTCCCGTCTGGACTACTGCAATAGCCTCCTCTATGGTTCACCCTCAACAATCACCAATAAACTCCAATACATTCAGAACTCCGCTGCCCGTCTACTCACCCATTCCCGGACCCGTGACCACATCACCCCCCGTCCTTTACAAGCTTCACTGGCTCCCCATCTCCCAGAGAATCCAGTACAAAATCCTCCTCTTGACCTACAAAGCCCTCCATAACCTGGCCCCATCCTACCTGGCTGACCTCCTCTCCAGACACACTCCCACCCGCAACCTCTGCTCTGCTGGTACCAACCTCCTGACCCCCCCCCCCATCCGGACCAAATTCAGATCCTGGGGGGACAGGGCCTTCTCCATCGCTGCTCCCACCCTCTGGAACTCACTACCTCACACCATCAGAGACTCCTCCTCACTCACCACATTCAAAACATCACTCAAGACCCACCTGTTCAGCACTGCATTCAACATTCAACCCACAGCATTTAACCCCTGACTATCACTTCTCCTTCTCCCTCCTTTTGCTTTAAATATTTCCCTATTGATTCTTGTCTTTTTGCAATTGTTGTTTTCATGTTTTGTTATGCATTATGTTTTGCACTCTGTCAAAGCGCCTTTGGGCTTCATGAAAAGCGCTATACAAAATAAATGAATTATTATTATTATTATTATTATTCTGCTTTGTTCTCTTTTGCCAAGTGTCGCTCTATGAGTGATTTTTAATTTGTCTGTCTGCCAAAAAGATATCTGAAAATGTGGACGGATTCGGATCAAATTTTGGTAGACAGGTTGGGTGTGTAACAAGGACGAATTGATTAGATTTTGAGGAAGATCTGGATATGAGAATTTTTTTTAAAGTGATTTTTCACCATTGAGTGGAACGGCAAAAAACGATATATTGCACAATATCTCAAAAAGTTGAGGACGGGTTATGACAAAACTAGGTATATGAGTTGGTTAGGTGACATAGAACATCCCATTAGATTTAGGTTCAAGTCCGAATCCAGCTCCGGCCTATCATGCAGTGGGATACAAATAGTAAACTATTCAGCCTGACAAAGATAAGCACTCTACCTATTACTATTCTAGTTTTCTATTGTTTTGAGAAATATTAATATACTATCAAAGGTATCCGGGCAAATCCGGGTCCCTCATCCCATCCATTCCCCTCCCTCCTCACACCTCTTCACTTGCCTCCTCCCACCCCACCCCTTCCACTCCATCCCTCCTCCCACGTCCTCCTCTGCCTCCTTCCTCCGGACTCCCACCCCACTCCTTCCCCTCCCTCCACACTCCTACGCTACCGCTTCCCCTCTCTCCAGACTCCTACCCTACCCCTTCCCCTCTCTCCAGACTCTTACCCTACCCCTTCCCCTCTCTCCAGACTCCTACGCTACCGCTTCCCCTACCTCCTTCCATCCAAAATGCTCCCTCCAGACTCCCACCCAACCACTTCTCCTCCATCCCTCCTCCCACGCCCTCCTATACCTCCTTCCTCCGGTCTCCCACCCCTTCCCCTCCCTCCAGACTACCACCCAACCACTTCTCCTCCCACCTCCTCCTTGTCACTGACAGTGAATAAAGCATTTTTAACCATGTTTGATAAAAAGAGGTAATTCAAATAAAACCTGCTTTTGATTACCCGCGTTTCATCGTTGGCAAGTGTTGTGTTGAAATCTGCCCCCTGAGGGACTAATTCATCGATATGGCTGAAAGAAGTCATGGTATAGATGTTTATCCTGTTACCAAGTTCCTTGTAGAGCGCTCACTAAGTGGCAATTGCACTCAAGCAAGCATTCCATTCAAAACCGCTAAGGAACAGCTGGCTTGGCAAGCGCTAGCTAGCTGCCCTGGTAACTGAACGTACCCGAGGACACCTTCACAGCATACAGTATATATACACAACGCTGTCAAAAGGAGAGTTTTTGAAATTAAAGACTTAAAATATTAAACACCCATATCACAGTACCCAGTAGAGTGGTAACATATCCGATGGATGTATGAATTTATGTGACGGTGCAGAATAAGGGATGACAGCGTTGCTTACATAAATACTGTCGTGCGAATCCCTCCGGTTAATACCAGGGACCGCGGAAGACCAGAACGGATTTACTTGAGGCGATAACCAAACACGGATTCTACTTATGTCGCGCGGGAAGAAGAAGGGAAGTGGAAAGTTGCAGCAAAAGCGCTTACCTGGAGCGCGCCGACCGCGGCTTCGATCCTGCGGGGAATTAATGTACTCGACAAATACAAGATTTAGAATGTACAAAAATAAAGATTGATTCCACGGAACCCGATAACAAGAAACGCGACAGTAATCAAATAAAAGTCCTAATTTGGGATCCCACACACCACACTTCAAATACGCCACACAGGAATGGATTACGAAAGGAAATGTCTCGTCGTGTAATGTTCTGTGGTGCGTCCTTATCTGTCTGTGGTCTGTCGTCCCCACTTGGCTCCAAGCTCCAAAGCACCACGAAGGCCCGAGCCAACGCTGCGAAGTCCGTGCACCACTCCATGCTCCAGAAGCACCGATCGCACACGAGGCCACAAAGCACCAAAAGCACCAAAGCATCCAACGCAGGCTAGCGAAGAACCCAAAAACTCGAGCAAGAGCTGGACGTGCAAGAGGACGTGCTGCGCAAAATGTGCCGGATCTGCAAGAGGGAGCTGCGCAAGACGAAGCGCCGGATGTCCAAGAGCGAACTGCTGAATGTGTGAGAGGGAAAATGTCCTTCGGGGCGCCCCTATATAACCTTGCGGCCGTGACGTCAGCCTTGGCGCGCCACCCAATCAGTGCACTCCACCGAATCACACGTTCCCTGTGGCGTGGTAATAGCTCATGCTACTAGATGTGGCTAGGCCTGCCGGAGATGTAGTTGACGGCGGCCATCATCGGCGATGTCCTGGCCTGGTTTCTTGCCTGTTCTCTTCCGAAGTCCTTGTAAGTGAAGGGAATTATTTAATGTTGTGCTAAGGGCCTGTCTAAATGTCTATGTTGGTGTGCATTGCCAGAAGGGACAAAGGTTTGACTACCAGGTGTGACGCACAGGGGTTTATCTTTAATCCCGAACTACCTAGCACAGGAACATCCTGGTATGTTCACAAGCATGGAACTTATTACAAGTAGATTCCCTATCATGACAGTCGAAGCATATGTTACCTATTCAGATCTACCTGGCTCTAGATATTGCTCTACCCTACCAACATAACAATACACTTTGTTATAAGAATCACTAATTTATTTAAATTTACAGATTTCACTCCAGATTGAAACAAGTCCATGAGATCCGATCCTCAAATCCAACGCCAGATTTTGATGATATACTTGAATTAGTCCATGAGAGGTCATCGTGGTCCCCCAAGGCAAGACGTTTTTTTTAGGAGGGCGAACAGAACAGAACAGAAGCCTGGCGTTGGCTTAGCGGCTCGGGTGTGAGCTTAGGATCCTAGGATCCTGGGTTCGAATCCCGGTTGATCACTGAATTAACGCCAGGGGGGTTGACTCAGCCTGTCATCCTTCCGAGGTTGGCTAATTGAGTACCAGTTCACTGGTAATTCCCTGTTTGTCGTAAAAGGCGACAAACAGGGTTGGCGGCAGGAAGGGCATCCGGCCGTAAAACATTGCTTCAAAAAGGGGACCAAAAAACAACAACAACCACGGTGCCTGAAAAAGGCCAACCCCCGCTTTGCGGGGAAAAATGGCCTCTAAAGGTTGTGTGTGTGTGTGTGTGTGAACAGAATGGCAGCTTAAGAACCCAGCAATGTGACAGACGGCTGACAAAGATGGCACACCACCATTTTGGTAAGGCTTATCTTGTTTTTTTTTGTATGAGCACCCCATTAATTATCTTCAAAAGGGGAGTTTTTTTTAAATTTACCCAAACACCCAGTTTTCATTTCTGCATGCAAGGTTTCACGCTGCTAGGTTTCAAGGTTTTGGAGTTATGGAGGAGACACACACACACACACACACACACACACACACACACACACACACACACACACACACACACACACACACCAACTGACTGGCACACATTCTCTTTCATTATTAGAGATACAGGATATAACTTCGTTTGCTCCTCCCGTGTCCTTCGAAAAAGTTCCTGCTGTCATGGAATAATAAATGCTATCGTCGGAATCGCTGCATTAATCTGCAGGTCACGCCTCTTCTTCTTTTTCAATTATAGAAAGACGGGCTTTTAAAACAGGCAACTTTGTCATTAAACAGACAGAAATGTATGTTCCAAGTAAGTGGATTATTATCTTTCAAACCAAGGAAATCGATTATATGTCATGAGCTTGATCATTATTACCCCTGGGTACCCCGATGGGTACCCCGACACATATGCAGGGTTTAGTGGAGATTTGCCCAGCCGTATTCAGTTCCACAATGATCAGATCAGACATACAGACATATGGACATACATATAGAGTCGTGGACAAAAAATATTAGCCCCCTTGCACTTTTTTTAAATAACTGACTTTTCTCTAAAAATAAGTTTAAATTGACAAAAGTATTTCGTCTCCACAATTCTTTATTTCACTGTTAATATTAAGGAATCTTTGTTTTTGATTCAGAACTTAATAAATCCTTTTAAATCAGAAAATAAAAAGAAATGGCATTGACAAAATTATTGACACCCTTGACTTAATATTTGGTAGCACAGACTTTGGACAAAATAACTGCAGTCAAGCGCTTCCTCTAGCTATGAATGAGCTTCCAACACCTCCCTACTGGTAGTTTGGCCCACTCTTCATGTGTAAACTGCTCCAGTTCTCCCAGATTTGATGGGTGCCTTCTCCCAACTGCTGTTTCAGATCTCCCTACAGGTGTTCAATGGGATTTAGATCTGGACTCATTGCTGGCCACTTCAGAACAGTCCAGTGTTTTGTCCTGAACCATTCCTGGGTGCTTTTTGAAGTGGGTTTGGGGTCATTGTCCTGCTGCAAGACCCATGTCCTTCGACGGAGACCCAGCTTTCTCACAATGGGTTGAACATTGCGCTCCAAAATGCCTTGGTTATCTCCTGATTTCATGATGTCATGCACACATTCAAGGCACCCTGTGCCAGAGGCATGGTTGACTCCTCCATGTTTGACTGAAGGGAAGGTGCTCATTTCTTTGAAGGCTTTATTTTGTTTTCTGTAAACATAGAGATGATGTGCTTCACCAAAAAGCTCTAATTTGGTCTCATCTGTCCACAGGATATCCCAGAAGGATTTTGGCTTGTTCAGGTGTGTTTTGGCAAACTCCAATCGGGCTTTCTTATGTCTCTCTCAGTAGTGATGTCCTCCTGGGTCTCCTACCATAGAACCCCGTTTCATTGAGTTGGTGACGGATGGTGCGAGTTGAAACTGTCCTACCTTGTGTCTGAATGTCAGCTTGAATCTGTTTGGCAGTTGATCGAGGTGCTTTCTCCACCATTCGAACAATCCTTCACTGCAATCTTCCATCAATTTGTAATCTTCTCATGCGGCCACATCCAGGGAGGTTGGCTACATTGTCATGGGCCTTAAACTTCCGGATTACATTGCGTACAATGGACACAGGAATATTAAGGTCTCTGGAGATGGACATATAGCCTTGAGATTGTCCATGCTTGGCTACCATCTTGTGTCTGACCTCCTCAGACAATTCTCTGGTTTTCTTTCTTTTCTCCATGCTCATTGCGGTACACACAGTGACACAAAACAGCAGAATGACTCCTTTTCTCTCTTCAAACTGGTTGAATGAGTGATGTTTATATTACAGGCACCTGCAACTCATCACAGGTGAGTTCAATTCCAAAATAAAGGAGAATCATCTGCTTGAAATCTAATTATTTCGAACAACTTCTAAAAGGTGCCAATAATATTGTCTGGCCCATTTTAGGATTTCTGTGTGGAATAAGCTAAGATTTAGTAATTTTTTCAGCTTTTTTTGTTTTGTTTCACTGCAAACCAAAGAAATACATATGGATACCAAAATATTTTTTTATTTCATCAATTTCTGACAGAAATGGGGCATTCTTTGAAAAAAAGTAAATGGGTGCCAATATTTTTGGCCACGACACTAGATGTATGTACATGCATACATATTGTACATACATACAAACATACATCCATGATAATACATACAAACATGAATGCAGACATACATACATGATACATATATGTAGACTACATACAGCCATATAAACACTGAGACATGCATGATATATACATGCAGACGTACATCTTACATACATATGAACATACATACAGACATACAAACATATACATACATGATACAAACATACATACATACATACACAAATACATACATACATGATACATATATACATACATGATGCATACATACATAAATACATAAATACATACATGATACATACATGCAGACATAAATACATATAATTGCATTATTTTAGCGTGATAATATATTTATGTTGCAATATAGAAATCTGATTAACCCAGTAATGAGAATCTAAACAGGGTGGATGGTGGCAGCACCCCCGTCCCCCGTCCCCCCCCGTCCCCCCCTTTTGATCAGGAGTTGGGACGCTTGCAGTAAGTGCTGGTGTATGGGGCACAGGGTTAAGGTCACCATTCCAGTTAAGAGGTGCTTGTTGTATATAATCCCTCGGGGGGACAGACTGCCAGCTCGTCTCCTGGGACAATTTATTCTCTGTGCTGTTAACAGCCAATGGTGCCCAACCAGAAAACATTTATGGTACGACCATGATTTTGTCCTTGTGGGCTCGGATGTATATGTTATGTGACCATGTTCCTTGCACCTGGGGCCAAAGTGCATGTGTAATAGTTTGACTAGCTTTGTTTGACCATTAGGCTCGTGGCCAAATGAGGTTTTGGGTGGCATACCCCTACCCAAGGTAGAACAAGTCGCAACCTATTTTTTCTTGAAGAGGGATGTTTGGGGAGTTAGAAAATCATGGTTGTGAACCTGAGATCATTGCACAACATTTTGAAAATCACGTTTACATATGTACCACTGCAGACTGCAAAAATGGATTTAATCGCCACAGATTTTGGCTCATATTGGCTCATATATTTGTTAATACTGGTGCTACAAACACAAATTTGGTACCAAAATGTGCGGAATGATGACATATATATGTGTAAAAACCATTTGTGATGTAACAAAGGCTTTTGTGTGACCTACAGGCAAAAATAGTGGAATTTTATTCAACAAATCAGCTTCGGGTTTACCAATAAATATCAACAAAAACATTAATTACTTCAAAAATATTGGACTTGCAGTCATACTTGTTACATCAACATAATCCAAGTTTATTTACCCTTTGAAAAATATATCTAATGATATAATTGTCACTGAAATGATATCGTTATAACTGAAATCATATGTCGCCCCACTAATGCTGACCGATAGAAATCCCGAAGCAGATATGCAACATGAAGAATTGACTTAAGATTCTGACACAATTGTGAAAGTGACTTTTATGGACATCATGTTGATATAAGCTATTTCACATATGACGATAATGAATTCATAACATGCACTGTAACTTATGTACATCTATTACATGAAGTAATACATGTAATACATTTAAAAGTTCAGTCACGCTCTTCATCAGTGCTGTCGTCAAAGACAACAGAATCATCAACATTTGGACAATCGTCTGCACTACACGAGCAGAATTCAGTGCAGGTCAGTCCTGCAGAGATACAATGACATGTTCTGCTCTGCCTACAGTCATCGTCGGTGCAGTAGAGATGCGTGAGATCTCGAACCTCCCTTGGGGCTGCATCCTTTTGGAACATGACAGGCTCAAGTTTGTTGTCTCTGACCTGCCATCCATTACCATCGGGGTTCCAAAGTACAGGCTTCGCTACATGGCTGTGGGTCCATATCGCCACCTGGTAATTTGCTCGCTTCAGATGTTGTTCGAAAGCATCGTCTGTTGGTGGGAAGAGAGATGCTGGTTTGTCACTTGTGCAGGCATAAACATAACGAAGTTGGTCGAGTGTGTGACTTGACTTTGAACCATACAACGACAGAGCATATTTTGTGGCAGTGCTGACGACATTGGTTGTATCTCTGGTTTGGCCTAACCGTGACAGTGGTGCCAAGTGTGCAATGTTTTGCTTGAGTTTCGAATATGCAGTGCGTTTCCCGACTTTGAACAGCGAGGAGGTTGTGTCACAGCCACTTATAGCATGTGATGCTGGCAAGCAACTTGACGTATCCTGACCGATGTCGTCCGTTATTCTGTTGACAGGAATGAATCTCTGACGATTCGTTGTTTTTGTACAGTGACCCGCATTCATGTACACTTTGGTGTCCCCAAACATGCCTTTCCCACAGTAATAGATGAGTAGGACCAACACGTCAGTGTCATCACATCGTACAATGACCCTTGAGTGTGCTCTGGCGAGATGGATAGCATGTAGCAGGAGCCGTGTGTCAGCCTCCTCATGTGTGCTGAACAATTCAGGTAGTTCCCGGATGCCTCTATGATCCACAACTTTAACTAGCAGGCCATCGTTAAAGCCTCCTGCCAGTGTGACAGATTGGTTTTCCTCAAGCTGCAATTGGGCGGCTACTGTCAAGTAACTGCAGAGGAAATCGGCAAGCGCTGATTTGTTTGTGGTGTTCTTCAGGAACTTCCTGTAGTTTGGAACTGTGCGTTGTCCATCGATGACATATCTGGGTGTTGACTCTCCACCAGTGCGACGTTCTCTTTCCAGCTGCTTGATAGAGAGTGGTACATCATACCTGTCAAAAACCAATGTAACTGATGTCACACCTTAGTTACTAGCAAGCAGTGACTGAATCTTCTGCATTATGGTACGTCCGAGATCGTCAAATGTGTCAAACTGGGCTTCATCAAGTGCCTGAAGTAGTGCCATCCCATCAATGACATAAGCAGTATCATGTTGGTCAGAGGGTTCGAGCACCTGGACTTCCTCGCAATTAGCTTCTAACTTCTTTGCCAGATCCGCCTTGTTGGTTTTTCGCATTGTCCCATCATTGTTGAAGCGGGACGGTGGCACAGGAGCCAGTTCATGTGTCAGGACTTGTTCCAGACTGACATTGCGTTTCTTTGAGACAGCAAGCAGCCGCCGGAAAAGTACTTCTGAATCCACCATCAATTTATCTCGTTTGTTGGTTTTCATGGGTTTTGACATGTCCGCAAACGTTGGTGTCTTTGTTCGTGAGTCTGTTTCCCAGAAACTCTTGGTTTGGTCAGCAAGAAGTCGCTTTTCGATAAAACTTTTGTTGCATTTCTGGGCGTCTGTTAAGAAATGTCCAAGTCCGTTTGATACTTCTTGTGAAGCAACCTGGCCTGTGGCGATGTTGACCAATTCGTCAGGTACAGTACGTAGGTCAAACGGATTTTGTGCGTTTGATACAAATTCCGTGATCTTGGTAACATCTTGTTCATCCCTTACCATCCTTGTCTTTCCATGCTCAGCGTGGTTTGTGGAAGCTACTTCAGTGTCCCCATCACAGAGTTCTTTAAAAGCCGTCCTCAGGTTGACAAATGGCGATCGTCCTCAGGTTGTTCTTCATAACACCTTCATCACTACAGCTGGTTACATTCGTGTGTGATTTCTCACTGATGCACCACTGAATAAAGTCGTAGAGTGTATTAGGAACGAATTCTGCACAGTGCTGAATATCTGTTTCCTCGACAGGTGCATACATATTTCCAACATGCTCGATATCAGCCATGTGCTTCCTCAGGATACCAGCTGCAGCATGCAAAGTATGCATTTCACTATCTATGGCTGATGGTACATCAGACGGGATGTCTTCATATTCTGGTTCATCAGTCATGCTCTGCAGAATCGTGGCTTTTCTCAGGGCATCACCTAAGGTCACAGAAGAAGAGCATATGATGTCAGTGTGGCCATCAAATGTTACACAGACGATTTGGTCACCATAATATTTAGTTAATCGCTCCTTCAACTTCCAAGTTTTATACTGTTCTGCATTCGTGGTACCCAGTGAAACCAAATATCCAACGTATTCATCTTTCAGATGAACGAGGGGTGTCACTGTCTTAGTTTTGGAGAACACAGTTTGTTCCAGATAACATTTCAGTTCATCAAAAGCTTCATCATGTAATGTGCCCATTGTTTCCTCTCCTGATTTACGAATTGCAGCAGTGATGTTCCGTTCTGAAATATAGTGTGAATAGCATAACCTGTGGTACTTGGCATCATAGGCGAACAAATCTGGAAAGGCAAGCATGCGCATGTGTATTTTATTGTCTTGTCTTTTGTCAGCTGCTGCCAGAACTTTTTCTCTGGTGGACTGTCCAGTTCCTGTAGATACCGGTGTAAGCGTGTTTCTGGAAGTGTTGGATTTTCCACAAATGAAGCAGTTAGTCCTGATGTCAGACCCAGCTGTTTCATTTCTGCTGATTCTTGTGTGTTCTGTTGCCGCAGACGTGCATGGTTGCTGGTCACTCTCACTGGGGTTGGATGTGGAGATATTTGACTTGCTGGTATACTTGGCCCGACACGATTTGTGGAATGATACTTTCAAATCAAGACTCAATATGTCTTGTTGCAAAGGCCAGATACTTTCATAAACGTCATCTTTTCTGATTTGACTTGCTTTGAAGATTGCACTCAAACCATTAAATGTTGGGTTCTTTACAACTTCTTGCTTTTTAGGGTTGAGGGGTTTAAAGCATATGATGCAGTGGTCAGTGTCAATTTTACGACGCTTCACAACAGGTGGTTCCAGATCCATAATTGCAGATCAATTGTCAGCACAAGCATCTGAAATGAAATAATTAAAGATAAGTATATATCAGTAGTTTTAGAAAAAGGCAATCAAGCTCAAAATTGATTTTCTGCAACTGGATTTAAAATAATTCTTGTTTGGTTAATGCATATACATGTATTATAAATTAATCAATGTCGGTTACTTTTATGGGGGGTGACATATGGTTTCGGTAATAACTCTATTAATTCAACTGATTTATCTTTATGAGTTATATTTCTAAAAAGGAGAATGATAGAGGGTTATTTTGATGTAATATGTAGTAATACAACTCAAATACTTATGAAGAAATTAATTGTTTAGTTGATATTTATTGGTAAACCCGAAGCTGATTTATTGCGCAAAATTCCACTATTTTTGCCTGTAGGTCACACAAAAGCCTTTGTTACATCACAAATGGTTTTTACAGATATATATATATATATATGTCATCATTCCGCACATTTTGGTACCAAATTTGTGTTTGTAGCACCAGTATTAACAAATATATGAGCCAATATGAGCCAAAATCTGTGGCGATTAAATCCATTTTTGCAGTCTGCAGTGGTACATATGTAAACGTGATTTTCAAAATGTTGTGCAATGATCTCAGGTTCACAACCATGATTTTCTAACTCCCCAAACATCCCTCTTCAAGAAAAAATAGGTTGTGACTTGTTCTACCGTGGGTAGGGGTTTCTCACATTTTAGGCCCCTTTTTAAATTTGGCCACTAGCCTACATGTACTTTCGTCGTGGAGCCAAGTACATATCTTAGCTTTGATATGATTGGGTTTTTACCTTTTTATATGAAAAGCAACCTTCAAAATAAACAGCCAGTGGTTGCCAAACAGAAAACATGATTGGCATGACCCTGCATGACCCTGCATGACCCTGCATGACCCTGCATGTTGACCCGGTGGGCTGGGATGTACAGTGTGTGTTTTTCCATGTTTGTAAGCCTTGTAAGCCTTGTAAGCCTTGCCTCAGCGTCAAGGTGCATGCGGATTCGTTTTGCAATGCTTGTTTGACCGTGTACTTTAGTCTTGTGAACGAAGTATACATGACGATATTTGCTGTAAAGTTGTTGTTTTTCTTTACCCTTTTCTATTCAAAAATAGCATCTTTCAACAGAGATCAGGGCCCGTTAACCTGAAACACACCCGTTGGTTGACGCCCTTTCCCAAGGGGTAGACTGGAAATTTCCAATAAAAGGTTTTTAAAGCTTAGTACATTCATTGGTGGTGAGATCAACAGTGTAGCAGTTGACACTCCATGTGCAGAGTCTAAAAAGATGGAATAGAGCCCTCCCAGGTCTCAAAGTGTTCACCGACCTTCGTGTGCGTATATGATACACAGTGCATTTAGAAAGTATTCAGACCCCTTCACTTTTTTCACATTTTGTTATGTTGCAGCCTTTTGCTGAAATCGTTTAAACTCATTTTTTCCCTCATCAATCTCCACTCAATACCCCATAATGCCAAAGAGAAAACAGGATTTTAGAAAGTTTTGTAAATTTATTAAAAATAAAACACTGAAATATCACATTTACATAAGTATTCATACCCTTTGCTATGACACTTGAAATTTAGCTCAGGTGCCTCCCTTTTCTCTTGATCATCTTTGAGATGTTTCTACACCTTGATTGGAGTCCACCTGTGGTAAATTCAATTGATTGGACATGATTTGGAAAGCCACACACCTGTCTATATAAGTAAAATCTACATTTTACCACACATGAAAGCCCGCTTCAGGTTTGCAAAAAAAACACCGAAAGGACTCTCAGACTGTGAGAAACAAGATTCTGTGGTCTGATGAAACCAAGATTGAACTGTTTGGCTTCCGTCTGGCCACTCTGTCATAAAGCCCAGATCGGTGGAGTGTTGCAGTGATGGTTGTCCTTCTGGAAGTTTCTCCCATCTCCACACAGGATCTCTGGAGCTCAGCCGGAGTGACCATCGGGTTCTTGGTCACCTCTCTTACCAAGGCCCTTCTCCCCCGATTGCTCAGTTTGACCGGGCGGCCAGCTCTACGAAGAGTCCTGGTTGTTCCAAACTTCTTCCATTTAAGAATTATGGAGACCACTGTGCTCTTGGGAACCTTCAATGTATCAGAATTGTTTTGTAGGCTTCCCCAGATCTGTGCCTCGACACAATCCTGTCCCTGAGCTCTGCAGGCAGTTCCTTCGACCTCATGGCTTGGTTTTTGCTCTGATATGCATTGTCAGCTGTGAGACCTTATATAGACAGGTGTGTGCCTTTCCAAATCATGTCCAATCAATTGAATTTACCACAGGTGGACTCCAATCAAGGTGTAGAAACATCTCACAGATGATCAAGAGAAATGGGAGGCACCTCAGCTAAATTTCAAGTGTCATAGCAAAGGGTATGAATAAAATGTTTCAGTTTTTTGTTTTTAATAATATTGCAAGACTTTTTAAATCCTGTTTTGTCTTTGGCATTATGGGGTTTTGAGTGTAGATTGTTGAGGGAAAAAATGAATTTAAACGATTTCAGCAAAAGGCTGCAACATAACAAAATGTGAAAAAAGTGAAGGGGTCTGAATACTTTCTGAATGCACTGTATATATATATATATATATACTGAGGAACGGGCTTGTTGTAGCTGAGGCTAATGACTGTACCTGAGTTGCTGTGTTGTCATGATTTACACCAATCATAATACAAACAATTATTTTGCACAAATGTATTTGTTGTGTTTGTGATATTACATTTTTATAGGCAATTTAGGTTGAAGATTTAGGTTGAATGTTTTTGTTTCAAGAAAGAACCCCTCAGCACATACATAGGGGAGAGGTAGGTGCAGGCTGGAAGTTTGGGACGATTACACCTCACCACCAAGTAATTCAAAACACCTCACAGCCATAAAACACGGAATAAAAACACCTCACAGCCATAAAACACACAATAAAAACACCTCACAGCCATAAAACACACAATAAAAACACCTCACAGCCATAAAACACACAATAAAAACACCTCACAGCCATAAAACACGTTATAAAAACACCTCACAGCCATAAAACACGTAATAAAAACACCTCACAGCCATAAAACACATAATAAAAACACCTCAGCCATAAAACACGTAATAAAAACACCTCACAGCCATAAAACACATAATAAAAACACCTCAGCCATAAAACACGTAATAAAAACACCTCACAGCCATAAAACACGTAATAAAAACACCTCACAGCCATAAAACACATTATAAAAACACCTCACAGCCATAAAACACGTTATAAAAACACCTCACAGCCATAAAACACATAATAAAAACACCTCACAGCCATAAAACACGTTATAAAAACACCTCACAGCCATAAAACACATAATAAAAACACCTCACAGCCATAAAACACGTAATAAAAACACCTCACAGCCATAAAACACGTAATAAAAACACCTCACAGCCATAAAACACATAATAAAAACACCTCACAGCCATAAAACACATAATAAAAACACCTCACAGCCATAAAACACACAATAAAAACACCTCACAGCCATAAAACACGTAATAAAAACACCTCACAGCCATAAAACACATAATAAAAACACCTCACAGCCATAAAACACGTAATAAAAACACCTCACAGCCATAAAACACGTAATAAAAACACCTCACAGCCATAAAACACGTAATAAAAACACCTCACAGCCATAAAACACGTAATAAAAACACCTCACAGCCATAAAACACACAATAAAAACACCTCACAGCCATAAAACATGTAATAAAAACACCTCACAGCCATAAAACACACAATAAAAACACCTCACAGCCATAAAACACGTTATAAAAACACCTCACAGCCATAAAACACGTAATAAAAACACCTCACAGCCATAAAACACGTAATAAAAACACCTCACAGCCATAAAACACACAATAAAAACACCTCACAGCCATAAAACACGTTATAAAAACACCTCACAGCCATAAAACACGTAATAAAAACACCTCACAGCCATAAAACACATAATAAAAACACCTCACAGCCATAAAACACACAATAAAAACACCTCACAGCCATAAAACACACAATAAAAACACCTCACAGCCATAAAACACACAATAAAAACACCTCACAGCCATAAAACACGTTATAAAAACACCTCACAGCCATAAAACACATAATAAAAACACCTCACAGCCATAAAACACGTTATAAAAACACCTCACAGCCATAAAACACGTAATAAAAACACCTCACAGCCATAAAACACGTAACAAAAACACCTCACAGCCATAAAACACATAATAAAAACCCCTCACAGCCATAAAACACGTAATAAAAACACCTCACAGCCATAAAACACATAATAAAAACACCTCACAGCCATAAAACACATAATAAAAACACCTCACAGCCATAAAACACGTTATAAAAACACCTCACAGCCATAAAACACATAATAAAAACACCTCACAGCCATAAAACACGTAATAAAAACACCTCACAGCCATAAAACACATAATAAAAACACCTCACAGCCATAAAACACGTTATAAAAACACCTCACAGCCATAAAACTCATAATAAAAACACCTCACAGCCATAAAACACATAATAAAAACACCTCACAGCCATAAAACACGTTATAAAAACACCTCACAGCCATAAAACACGTAATAAAAACACCTCACAGCCATAAAACACGTAACAAAAACACCTCACAGCCATAAAACACATAATAAAAACCCCTCACAGCCATAAAACACGTAATAAAAACACCTCACAGCCATAAAACACATAATAAAAACACCTCACAGCCATAAAACACATAATAAAAACACCTCACAGCCATAAAACACGTTATAAAAACACCTCACAGCCATAAAACACATAATAAAAACACCTCACAGCCATAAAACACATAATAAAAACACCTCACAGCCATAAAACACATAATAAAAACACCTCAGCCATAAAACACATAATAAAAACCCCTCACAGCCATAAAACACGTAATAAAAACACCTCACAGCCATAAAACACATAATAAAAACACCTCAGCCATAAAACACATAATAAAAACCCCTCACAGCCATAAAACATAATAAAAACACCTCACAGCCATAAAACACATAATAAAAACACCTCACAGCCATAAAACACATAATAAAAACACCTCACAGCCATAAAACACATAATAAAAACACCTCACAGCCATAAAACACGTTATAAAAACACCTCACAGCCATAAAACACATAATAAAAACACCTCACAGCCATAAAACATGTAATAAAAACACCTCACAGCCATAAAACACATAATAAAAACACCTCACAGCCATAAAACACGTAATAAAAACACCTCACAGCCATAAAACACATAATAAAAACACCTCACAGCCATAAAACACACAATAAAAACACCTCACAGCCATAAAACACATAATAAAAACACCTCACAGCCATAAAACACGTAATAAAAACACCTCAGCCATAAAACACGTAATAAAAACACCTCACAGCCATAAAACACATAATAAAAACACCTCACAGCCATAAAACACGTAATAAAAACACCTCACAGCCATAAAACACATAATAAAAACACCTCAGCCATAAAACACGTAATAAAAACACCTCAGCCATAAAACACGTAATAAAAACACCTCACAGCCATAAAACACATTATAAAAACACCTCACAGCCATAAAACACGTTATAAAAACACCTCACAGCCATAAAACACATAATAAAAACACCTCACAGCCATAAAACACGTTATAAAAACACCTCACAGCCATAAAACACATAATAAAAACACCTCACAGCCATAAAACACGTAATAAAAACACCTCACAGCCATAAAACACATAATAAAAACACCTCACAGCCATAAAACACATAATAAAAACACCTCACAGCCATAAAACACACAATAAAAACACCTCACAGCCATAAAACACGTAATAAAAACACCTCACAGCCATAAAACACATAATAAAAACACCTCAGCCATAAAACACGTAATAAAAACACCTCACAGCCATAAAACACGTAATAAAAACACCTCACAGCCATAAAACACATAATAAAAACACCTCAGCCATAAAACACGTAATAAAAACACCTCACAGCCATAAAACACATAATAAAAACACCTCACAGCCATAAAACACATAATAAAAACACCTCAGCCATAAAACACGTAATAAAAACACCTCACAGCCATAAAACACATAATAAAAACACCTCAGCCATAAAACACGAAATAAAAACACCTCAGCCATAAAACACATAATAAAAACACCTCACAGCCATAAAACACGAAATAAAAACACCTCAGCCATAAAACACGTAATAAAAACACCTCACAGCCATAAAACACATAATAAAAACACCTCAGCCATAAAACACGTAATAAAAACACCTCACAGCCATAAAACACATAATAAAAACACCTCACAGCCATAAAACACACAATAAAAACACCTCACAGCCATAAAACACATAATAAAAACACCTCACAGCCATAAAACACATAATAAAAACACCTCACAGCCATAAAACACATAATAAAAACACCTCACAGCCATAAAACACATAATAAAAACACCTCAGCCATAAAACTCATAATAAAAACACCTCACAGCCATAAAACACGTAATAAAAACACCTCAGCCATAAAACACGTAATAAAAACACCTCAGCCATAAAACTCATAATAAAAACACCTCACAGCCATAAAACACATAATAAAAACACCTCACAGCCATAAAACACGTAATAAAAACACCTCACAGCCATAAAACACATAATAAAAACACCTCAGCCATAAAACTCATAATAAAAACACCTCACAGCCATAAAACACATAATAAAAACACCTCAGCCATAAAACACGTAATAAAAACACCTCACAGCCATAAAACTCATAATAAAAACACCTCACAGCCATAAAACTCATAATAAAAACACCTCACAGCCATAAAACACATAATAAAAACACCTCACAGCCATAAAACACATAATAAAAACACCTCACAGCCATAAAACACGTAATAAAAACACCTCACAGCCATAAAACACATAATAAAAACACCTCAGCCATAAAACTCATAATAAAAACACCTCACAGCCATAAAACTCATAATAAAAACACCTCAGCCATAAAACACGTAATAAAAACACCTCACAGCCATAAAACACATAATAAAAACACCTCAGCCATAAAACTCATAATAAAAACACCTCACAGCCATAAAACACATAATAAAAACACCTCACAGCCATAAAACACGTAATAAAAACACCTCACAGCCATAAAACACGTAGTAAAAACACCTCACAGCCATAAAACACGTAATAAAAACACCTCACAGCCATAAAACACATAATAAAAACACCTCACAGCCATAAAACACGTAATAAAAACACCTCACAGCCATAAAACACATAATAAAAACACCTCACAGCCATAAAACACGTAATAAAAACACCTCACAGCCATAAAACACATAATAAAAACACCTCACAGCCATAAAACACGTAATAAAAACACCTCACAGCCATAAAACACGTAATAAAAACACCTCACAGCCATAAAACACATAATAAAAACACCTCAGCCATAAAACACATAATAAAAACACCTCAGCCATAAAACACGTAATAAAAACACCTCACAGCCATAAAACACATAATAAAAACACCTCACAGCCATAAAACACATAATAAAAACACCTCACAGCCATAAAACACATAATAAAAACACCTCACAGCCATAAAACACATAATAAAAACACCTCACAGCCATAAAACACATAATAAAAACACCTCACAGCCATAAAACACGTTATAAAAACACCTCACAGCCATAAAACACGTAATAAAAACACCTCAGCCATAAAACACATAATAAAAACACCTCACAGCCATAAAACACATAATAAAAACACCTCAGCCATAAAACACGTAATAAAAACACCTCACAGCCATAAAACACGTAATAAAAACACCTCAGCCATAAAACACATAATAAAAACACCTCACAGCCATAAAACACATAATAAAAACACCTCACAGCCATAAAACACATAATAAAAACACCTCACAGCCATAAAACACATAATAAAAACACCTCACAGCCATAAAACACATAATAAAAACACCTCACAGCCATAAAACACGTTATAAAAACACCTCACAGCCATAAAACACATAATAAAAACACCTCACAGCCATAAAACACGTTATAAAAACACCTCACAGCCATAAAACACATAATAAAAACACCTCAGCCATAAAACACGTAATAAAAACACCTCACAGCCATAAAACACATAATAAAAACACCTCACAGCCATAAAACACATAATAAAAACACCTCAGCCATAAAACACGTAATAAAAACACCTAATAGCCATAAAACACGTAATAAAAACACCTCACAGCCATAAAACACATAATAAAAACACCTCAGCCATAAAACACATAATAAAAACACCTCAGCCATAAAACACGTAATAAAAACACCTCACAGCCATAAAACACATAATAAAAACACCTCACAGCCATAAAACACATAATAAAAACCCCTCACAGCCATAAAACACGTAATAAAAACACCTCACAGCCATAAAACATAATAAAAACACCTCAGCCATAAAACACATAATAAAAACACCTCACAGCCATAAAACACATAATAAAAACACCTCACAGCCATAAAACACATAATAAAAACACCTCACAGCCATAAAACACGTTATAAAAACACCTCACAGCCATAAAACACATAATAAAAACACCTCACAGCCATAAAACATGTAATAAAAACACCTCACAGCCATAAAACACATAATAAAAACACCTCACAGCCATAAAACACATTATAAAAACACCTCACAGCCATAAAACACGTTATAAAAACACCTCACAGCCATAAAACACATAATAAAAACACCTCACAGCCATAAAACACGTTATAAAAACACCTCACAGCCATAAAACACATAATAAAAACACCTCACAGCCATAAAATACGTAATAAAAACACCTCACAGCCATAAAACACATAATAAAAACACCTCACAGCCATAAAACACATAATAAAAACACCTCACAGCCATAAAACACACAATAAAAACACCTCACAGCCATAAAACACGTAATAAAAACACCTCACAGCCATAAAACACATAATAAAAACACCTCAGCCATAAAACACGTAATAAAAACACCTCACAGCCATAAAACACGTAATAAAAACACCTCACAGCCATAAAACACATAATAAAAACACCTCAGCCATAAAACACGTAATAAAAACACCTCACAGCCATAAAACACATAATAAAAACACCTCACAGCCATAAAACACATAATAAAAACACCTCAGCCATAAAACACGTAATAAAAACACCTCACAGCCATAAAACACATAATAAAAACACCTCAGCCATAAAACACGTAATAAAAACACCTCACAGCCATAAAACACATAATAAAAACACCTCAGCCATAAAACACGAAATAAAAACACCTCAGCCATAAAACACATAATAAAAACACCTCACAGCCATAAAACACGAAATAAAAACACCTCAGCCATAAAACACATAATAAAAACACCTCAGCCATAAAACACGTAATAAAAACACCTCACAGCCATAAAACACATAATAAAAACACCTCAGCCATAAAACACGTAATAAAAACACCTCACAGCCATAAAACACATAATAAAAACACCTCACAGCCATAAAACACACAATAAAAACACCTCACAGCCATAAAACACATAATAAAAACACCTCACAGCCATAAAACACATAATAAAAACACCTCACAGCCATAAAACACACAATAAAAACACCTCACAGCCATAAAACACGTAATAAAAACACCTCACAGCCATAAAACACGTAATAAAAACACCTCACAGCCATAAAACACATAATAAAAACACCTCACAGCCATAAAACACATAATAAAAACACCTCACAGCCATAAAACACACAATAAAAACACCTCACAGCCATAAAACACGTAATAAAAACACCTCACAGCCATAAAACACATAATAAAAACACCTCACAGCCATAAAACACGTAATAAAAACACCTCACAGCCATAAAACACGTAATAAAAACACCTCACAGCCATAAAACACGTAATAAAAACACCTCACAGCCATAAAACACGTAATAAAAACACCTCACAGCCATAAAACACACAATAAAAACACCTCACAGCCATAAAACACGTAATAAAAACACCTCACAGCCATAAAACACACAATAAAAACACCTCACAGCCATAAAACACGTTATAAAAACACCTCACAGCCATAAAACACGTAATAAAAACACCTCACAGCCATAAAACACGTAATAAAAACACCTCACAGCCATAAAACACACAATAAAAACACCTCACAGCCATAAAACACGTTATAAAAACACCTCACAGCCATAAAACACGTAATAAAAACACCTCACAGCCATAAAACACATAATAAAAACACCTCACAGCCATAAAACACACAATAAAAACACCTCACAGCCATAAAACACACAATAAAAACACCTCACAGCCATAAAACACACAATAAAAACACCTCACAGCCATAAAACACGTTATAAAAACACCTCACAGCCATAAAACACATAATAAAAACACCTCACAGCCATAAAACACGTTATAAAAACACCTCACAGCCATAAAACACGTAATAAAAACACCTCACAGCCATAAAACACGTAACAAAAACACCTCACAGCCATAAAACACATAATAAAAACCCCTCACAGCCATAAAACACGTAATAAAAACACCTCACAGCCATAAAACACATAATAAAAACACCTCACAGCCATAAAACACATAATAAAAACACCTCACAGCCATAAAACACGTTATAAAAACACCTCACAGCCATAAAACACATAATAAAAACACCTCACAGCCATAAAACATGTAATAAAAACACCTCACAGCCATAAAACACATAATAAAAACACCTCACAGCCATAAAACACGTAATAAAAACACCTCACAGCCATAAAACACATAATAAAAACACCTCACAGCCATAAAACACACAATAAAAACACCTCACAGCCATAAAACACATAATAAAAACACCTCACAGCCATAAAACACGTAATAAAAACACCTCAGCCATAAAACACGTAATAAAAACACCTCACAGCCATAAAACACATAATAAAAACACCTCACAGCCATAAAACACGTAATAAAAACACCTCACAGCCATAAAACACATAATAAAAACACCTCAGCCATAAAACACGTAATAAAAACACCTCAGCCATAAAACACGTAATAAAAACACCTCACAGCCATAAAACACATTATAAAAACACCTCACAGCCATAAAACACGTTATAAAAACACCTCACAGCCATAAAACACATAATAAAAACACCTCACAGCCATAAAACACGTTATAAAAACACCTCACAGCCATAAAACACATAATAAAAACACCTCACAGCCATAAAACACGTAATAAAAACACCTCACAGCCATAAAACACATAATAAAAACACCTCACAGCCATAAAACACATAATAAAAACACCTCACAGCCATAAAACACACAATAAAAACACCTCACAGCCATAAAACACGTAATAAAAACACCTCACAGCCATAAAACACATAATAAAAACACCTCAGCCATAAAACACGTAATAACAACACCTCACAGCCATAAAACACATAATAAAAACACCTCACAGCCATAAAACACGTAATAAAAACACCTCACAGCCATAAAACACATAATAAAAACACCTCAGCCATAAAACACGTAATAAAAACACCTCACAGCCATAAAACACATAATAAAAACACCTCACAGCCATAAAACACATAATAAAAACACCTCAGCCATAAAACACGTAATAAAAACACCTCACAGCCATAAAACACATACTAAAAACACCTCAGCCATAAAACACGTAATAAAAACACCTCACAGCCATAAAACACGAAATAAAAACACCTCAGCCATAAAACACATAATAAAAACACCTCACAGCCATAAAACACGAAATAAAAACACCTCAGCCATAAAACACATAATAAAAACACCTCAGCCATAAAACACGTAATAAAAACACCTCACAGCCATAAAACACATAATAAAAACACCTCAGCCATAAAACACGTAATAAAAACACCTCACAGCCATAAAACACATAATAAAAACACCTCAGCCATAAAACTCATAATAAAAACACCTCACAGCCATAAAACACGTAATAAAAACACCTCAGCCATAAAACTCATAATAAAAACACCTCACAGCCATAAAACACATAATAAAAACACCTCACAGCCATAAAACACGTAATAAAAACACCTCACAGCCATAAAACACATAATAAAAACACCTCAGCCATAAAACTCATAATAAAAACACCTCACAGCCATAAAACACGTAATAAAAACACCTCACAGCCATAAAACACATAATAAAAACACCTCAGCCATAAAACACGTAATAAAAACACCTCACAGCCATAAAACACATAATAAAAACACCTCAGCCATAAAACACGTAATAAAAACACCTCACAGCCATAAAACACATAATAAAAACACCTCAGCCATAAAACACGTAATAAAAACACCTCACAGCCATAAAACACATAATAAAAACACCTCAGCCATAAAACACGTAATAAAAACACCTCACAGCCATAAAACACATAATAAAAACACCTCAGCCATAAAACACATAATAAAAACCCCTCACAGCCATAAAACACGTAATAAAAACACCTCACAGCCATAAAACACATAATAAAAACACCTCAGCCATAAAACACATAATAAAAACCCCTCACAGCCATAAAACACGTTATAAAAACACCTCACAGCCATAAAACACATAATAAAAACACCTCAGCCATAAAACACATAATAAAAACCCCTCACAGCCATAAAACACGTTATAAAAACACCTCACAGCCATAAAACACATAATAAAAACACCTCAGCCATAAAACACGTAATAAAAACACCTCACAGCCATAAAACACATAATAAAAACACCTCAGCCATAAAACACGTAATAAAAACACCTCACAGCCATAAAACACATAATAAAAACACCTCAGCCATAAAACACATAATAAAAACCCCTCACAGCCATAAAACACGTAATAAAAACACCTCACAGCCATAAAACACATAATAAAAACACCTCAGCCATAAAACACATAATAAAAACCCCTCACAGCCATAAAACATAATAAAAACACCTCAGCCATAAAACACATAATAAAAACACCTCACAGCCATAAAACACATAATAAAAACACCTCACAGCCATAAAACACGTTATAAAAACACCTCACAGCCATAAAACACATAATAAAAACACCTCACAGCCATAAAACACATAATAAAAACACCTCACAGCCATAAAACACATAATAAAAACACCTCACAGCCATAAAACACGTAATAAAAACACCTCACAGCCATAAAACACATAATAAAAACACCTCACAGCCATAAAACACATAATAAAAACACCTCACAGCCATAAAACACATAATAAAAACACCTCACAGCCATAAAACACGTAATAAAAACACCTCACAGCCATAAAACACACAATAAAAACACCTCACAGCCATAAAACACGTAATAAAAACACCTCACAGCCATAAAACACATAATAAAAACACCTCACAGCCATAAAACACACAATAAAAACACCTCACAGCCATAAAACACATAATAAAAACACCTCACAGCCATAAAACACGTAATAAAAACACCTCAGCCATAAAACACGTAATAAAAACACCTCACAGCCATAAAACACATAATAAAAACACCTCACAGCCATAAAACACGTAATAAAAACACCTCACAGCCATAAAACACATAATAAAAACACCTCAGCCATAAAACACGTAATAAAAACACCTCAGCCATAAAACACGTAATAAAAACACCTCACAGCCATAAAACACATTATAAAAACACCTCACAGCCATAAAACACGTTATAAAAACACCTCACAGCCATAAAACACATAATAAAAACACCTCACAGCCATAAAACACGTTATAAAAACACCTCACAGCCATAAAACACATAATAAAAACACCTCACAGCCATAAAACACGTAATAAAAACACCTCACAGCCATAAAACACATAATAAAAACACCTCACAGCCATAAAACACATAATAAAAACACCTCACAGCCATAAAACACACAATAAAAACACCTCACAGCCATAAAACACGTAATAAAAACACCTCACAGCCATAAAACACATAATAAAAACACCTCAGCCATAAAACACGTAATAAAAACACCTCACAGCCATAAAACACGTAATAAAAACACCTCACAGCCATAAAACACATAATAAAAACACCTCAGCCATAAAACACGTAATAAAAACACCTCACAGCCATAAAACACATAATAAAAACACCTCACAGCCATAAAACACATAATAAAAACACCTCAGCCATAAAACACGTAATAAAAACACCTCACAGCCATAAAACACATAATAAAAACACCTCAGCCATAAAACACGTAATAAAAACACCTCACAGCCATAAAACACGAAATAAAAACACCTCAGCCATAAAACACATAATAAAAACACCTCACAGCCATAAAACACGAAATAAAAACACCTCAGCCATAAAACACATAATAAAAACACCTCAGCCATAAAACACGTAATAAAAACACCTCACAGCCATAAAACACATAATAAAAACACCTCAGCCATAAAACACGTAATAAAAACACCTCACAGCCATAAAACACATAATAAAAACACCTCACAGCCATAAAACACATAATAAAAACACCTCAGCCATAAAACTCATAATAAAAACACCTCACAGCCATAAAACACATAATAAAAACACCTCACAGCCATAAAACACGTAATAAAAACACCTCACAGCCATAAAACACGTAATAAAAACACCTCACAGCCATAAAACACGTAATAAAAACACCTCACAGCCATAAAACACGTAACAAAAACACCTCACAGCCATAAAACACGTAATAAAAACACCTCACAGCCATAAAACACATAATAAAAACACCTCACAGCCATAAAACACATAATAAAAACACCTCAGCCATAAAACTCGTAATAAAAACACCTCACAGCCATAAAACACATAATAAAAACACCTCACAGCCATAAAACACGTAATAAAAACACCTCACAGCCATAAAACATGTAATAAAAACACCTCACAGCCATAAAACACATAATAAAAACACCTCACAGCCATAAAACACATAATAAAAACACCTCACAGCCATAAAACACGTAATAAAAACACCTCACAGCCATAAAACACATAATAAAAACACCTCACAGCCATAAAACACGTAATAAAAACACCTCACAGCCATAAAACACATAATAAAAACACCTCACAGCCATAAAACACGTAATAAAAACACCTCACAGCCATAAAACACATAATAAAAACACCTCACAGCCATAAAACACATAATAAAAACACCTCACAGCCATAAAACACATAATAAAAACGCCTCACCAACACGTAATTCAAAACACCTCACCACCACGTAATTCAAAACACCTCACCACCACGTAATTCAAAACACCTCACCACCACGTAATTCAAAACACCTCACCACCACGTAATTCAAAACACCTCACCACCACGTAATTCAAAACACCTCACCACCACGTAATTCAAAACACCTCACCACCACGTAATTCAAAACACCTCACCACCACGTAATTCAAAGCACCTCATCACCAACTAATTCAAAACACCTCACCACCACATAATTAAAAACACTTCACCACCACGTAATTCAAAACACCTCACCACCACGTAATTCAAAGCACCTCATCACCAACTAATTCAAAACACCTCACCACCACATAATTAAAAACACCTCACCACCACGTAATTATAAATACCTCACCACCATGTAATTCAAAACACCTCATCACCATGTGATTTAAAAACACCTCACCACCACATCATTTAAAAACACCTCAACACCACATAATTCAAAATACTTCACCACCACGTGATTCAAAACCACCACAACGTTATTAAAAACACTTCACAACCACGGAAACAAAAGTTTGAGGGAGTCGTTAAGTGACAACACAGACACTGCCCAGATGTGTAGATATATAGATAAATGACTGTACCTGAGTTGCCGTTTTGTCATGGTTTAAACCAATCATAATTCAAACAATTATATTGCACAAATGTATTTGTAATATACGTGATATCACATTTTACAAACAATTGAAGTTGAAAACTTCAGTTGAAAAAAAAAAAATTCCCCAAAAAATTTCAAAAAAAAAAATTGGGAAATTTTTCAAAACAAATACCCTTGGGACATACCGACGGGAGAGATATGTGCATACCAGAAGTTTGGTACGATTTCACAAAAGTTTGAGAAAGTAGTTCAGTGACAAGACAACACAACACAAGACAAGACAACACAACACAACACAGACGCTGCACAGATATATATATATATATATATATATATATATATATATATATATATATATATATATATATATATATCTATCTATCTATCTATATATATATATATATATATATATATATATATATATATATATCTATATATATATATATATATATATATATATATATATATATATATATATATATATATATATATATATATTTATATATATATATATATATATATTTATATACATACATACATACACTACATGACCAAATGTATGTGGACACCTAAACATCACACATCTCATTCCAAAATTATGGAAATTAATTTGGAGTTGGTCCCCCCTTTGCTGCTGCAGCCTCAACTCTTCTGGGAAGGCTTTCCACTAGATGTTGGAACATTGCTGCCGGGATTTGCTTCCATTCAGCTAGAAGAGCATTAGTGAGGTCGGGCACTGTGTTGGTCGATTCGGCCTGGCTCACAGTCGGCATTCCAATTCATCCCAAAGGCGTTCGATGGGGTTGCGGTCAGGGCTCTGTGCAGGCCAGTCAAGTTCTTCCACACCGATCTCGACAAACCATTTCTCTATGGACATCGCTTTGTGCACGGGGGCATTGTCGTGCTGAAACAGGAAAGGGCCTTCCTCAAACTGTTGCCACAAAGTTGGAAGCACCCAATCGTTGTACATTGTCTAGAATGTTATTGTACGCTATAGCGTTAAGATTTCCCTTCACTGGAACTAAGGGGCCGAGCCCGAACCATGAAAAACAGCCCCAGACCATTATTCTTCCTCCACCAAACTTTACAGTTGGCATTATGCATTCGGGCAGGTAGCGTTTTGCTGGCATCCACAAAACCCAGATTCGTCCGTCGGACTGCCAGATGGTGAAGCATGATTCATTGCTCCAGAGAAAGCATTTGCACTGCTCCAGAGTCCAATGGCGGCGAGCTTTACACCACTCCAGCCGACACTTGACATTGCGCATGATGATCTTCGGCTTGTGTGCGGCTTCTCAGCCATGGAAAGCCATTTTAGGAAGCTCCCGACGAACAGTTGTTGTGCTGACGCTACCTGAAGAGGCAGTTTGGAACTCGGTAATGAGTGTTACAGCTGAGGACAGACGACTTTTATGCACTACGCGCTTCAGCACTCGGCGGTCCCGTTCTGTGAGCTTGTGTGTCCTACCACTTTGTGGCTGAGCTGTTGTTGCTCCTAGATGTTTCCATTTCACAATAACAGCACTTACAGTTGACAGGGGCAGCTCTATCAAGGCAGAACTTTGACGAATTGACTTGTTGGAAAGGTGGCATCCTATGACGGTGCCACGTTGAAAGTCACTGACCTCTTCAGCACGGCCCATTCTACTGCCAATGTTTGTCTATGGAGATTGCGTGGCTGTGTGCTTCATTATATACACCTGTTAGCATTGGGTGTGGCTGAAATAGCCAAATCCACAAATTAGAAGGGGGTATCCACATACTTTTGGGCATGTAGTGTATATTCTGCTTAACAATCCTCTTGAGGAGGTTCTGTCATTCAAACTCCTGGGTCTCACATTTAACCATGAACTTTCTTGGGCAAACGACAGTTCAAAGTTGGTCTCCAAAGCCAGCCGCCAACTGGGCATCCTCTGTCATACAAAGTCCTTCCTTGGCACACATGAACTCCTATCCACCTACAAGGCCTTCATCTGCAGCTTTATGGAGTACTGCTCTCCCCTTTGGGCTGGCACCTTTGCCTTACATCTTTCTCAGCTTGACACCAGGGAAACCAAGGCCTTCAAGATCGTTGGAATCTCTCACAATGAAGCTATGGGTCTATGGGCCTATCACTTCGCCATCACCGACAGATCGGTGGTCTCTCTGTGTTCTACCACCTCCTTTCTGGTCTTGCATCTTTTCCCATCTGTGGAACCAACTTCCACATCCTCTTCCATCTTTTTTATCTTTTTCTTTTTCAATATTCTTCCCGCCAGGTCTCCAAGTTCGCCACCATCTCAGATCGTCCCCAATCCAAAACCATGATCTTTTCTACCCTCGTTATGTCCACACCAATCTCTACTCCTTCCAAATTTCCAGTTTTCCTCCTGAAAGTTTCCTTCTGTATCCATCTTGTCCACCGCATACATCCTTTCCTGCCCCTCATTTCTCTCCACACCCATACTTTGTCCAAGTCTTCCTCCATCTTGGCCTTCACCTCTGCTCTAAGACGGAGTCTGTTAGTCTTTCCCACCTCTCTCAACTGTTATTTTCATCCTGTTGTGTCCCGATCTGTTGAGTGCACTACTACTAGCTCTTCCATGAGCCTCGACTCGACTTTGTATACAAGATTCTCAAATCCGCAACAATATATATGTATATATATATATATGTATATACTTGAAAATTGGCTGTGTCAGACTGCACCAAGCATTTTTGTCTTGGGAAATTTATTTGATACAGTACTTGTACAAAAAGAAATTCCATACAGTATCATTTCTACACTGCTTTATCAGTGATATAATGTAAAATCTTTTACAAAACGGGATATTAAGAAAAATGTATCTTACTGGTACAATCATTATCAGAATTACGCTTAACAATAGATATTCGTTCTACCAAAATATATCCACAGTGTCCCTTTGTAAAAGGATAAATATTCTACAGTGGACTTTCTTTCTAAAACGCATGGTACGGTTTGGTACAGGTTGGTTAAAAAATACATTTTGTACAAGATGGCGATCGAAGGCCGCGACAAGATGGCGATCGAAGGCCGTGACAAGACGGCGACCGAAGGCCGTGACAAGACGGCGATCGAAGGCCGCGACAAGACGGCGATCGAAGGCCGCGACAAGACGGCGATCGAAGGCCACGACAAGATGGCGAACGAAGGCCGCGACAAGACAGCGATCGAAGGCCGCGAAAAGACGGCGATCGAAGGCCGCGACATAATGGCGAACGAAGGCCGTGATAAGACGGCGATCGAAGGCCGCGACAAGATGGCGATCGAAGGCCGCGACAAGATGGTGATTGAAGGCCGTGACAAGACGGTGATCGAAGGCCGCGACAAAATGGCGATCGAAGGCCGCGAAAAGATGGCAATCGAAGGCCGCGACAAGTCGAGGATGCAAATAACATGGCGGATGCACTCTCCTGAGCTCGTGTTATTCAGTGCGGTTAATAAAATAGAAATTGTCTTTGTCACCAAGAAGTAACTGCATTGAATACTGTATTTGCATTCATCATACTGCAAGCACACAGCAGTTAACTAAGGAAATGGATCTGCAAGCACGGGTCTGCAGATGTATGTTTTGAATGAAGGTGAACATGGGTTGTACACAAAGGTGGTGGCAGCAGAGGAGGTGGATAAGTTTAACTGGGATTTAGATAGGTAACTGGATACATTGGAGATAGAAGAGTATGTGGATATATTGGAGTTGGTGCAGCGCAGGCATGATGGGCCAATTGGCCTCCTCCGGCACCAAAGTTCCTTGTGTACACAGTTGTTTTGTTAGGATGAATATATTTAATATTTGTAAATCAAATTTCACATCAGCTTCTTATCAATCATCGCCTGCACAAATAAATAACCATCGTACCGTGCACAACGTCATCGGTGCTTTTTTCGCGTCACGAATGTAAAAGAGCGAAAGTGTATTTCAGCCCAAAATCCATTCCAGTTTGAAACATTTGTTCTACAAGCTCTTTTTTACATTTGAACCACTAAGATGGTCACAAACGAAAAAAAAAATTTAGGTACCGATGACATCCCCCACAAACATGATCTTTGGATTGGCGTTTCTTCTTAACCCAAAATTATTTTACCGACAATATGATTCCATCAATACTGTGCTCGGTGACAAAAGTCTGGAATGAAGCTCAGTCTGGAATGAATCTCAAGCTGTTCACATACTCAGTCTGAACTCGTGCGGCCTTCGACTGGGATCTACCGGACCACACCAGACAACCTCACACGGCAGATTCTTCATCCAGCTCTTGGTCGGACTCTGAGAAGCGCAGGGGACCCACACTCCTGTGCATCTTCTCTTCGTCCGAATCGTCCGAGTCCTTGATGCATGGAGTTACGGGGCATAGACAAGGGGGCGCCGAAAGGCTCGGGGAAAGAAATGCGGGTCCGGACTCCGGTTGACTCAGGTCTGGTCGGGGGTTTGTCTTGCTGGGCAACGTCTGCTCACGACAACCGCCTGCAGACAGCAGCTCCCTCTCCTTCGAGTTCCTCCACTTCATCCGTCGGTTCTGGAACCAAATTTTAACCTGTGCACATCGGGCACGCATTATCAGTTGGGTTCAGAACATCTTCCAGAAAACTGAGGTGAACAATAACTTTTTTTTAATGAACATGAGGCATTCAGATAACTTTTATGAACCCGAGAAAAATATTTGTTAACTAGGAAGAAGGTGAACAGCCAATCCGGGTTCTAGCATAATAATTAGTAAAATTGTCCAGCCACCTTTTCCTTTACTTCTATATGTTAGACACCATGGATTTAGTGATTGTTGACTCCACAGATCGCAATTCCCGATGGCATGGCATACCTGGGAGTCTTTGAGGCCCAGTTTGGAAGCAAGTTTGCGCCTGTCTGGCTTGCTGATGTATTTCTGTTTCTGGAACATCTTCTCGAGAGCCTTCCTCTGGACGTCTGAGAAAACAGCACGGCGCAGCATTCCCCGGCGAGGCTTTCCCCGGCTTGCCAGGGTCCAGGAGAATGAGCCAGGTACAGGCAGCACGTTGGACGCTGTGCATACACAAACACACACGCACATGGTTTTTTTTTTTCATAAATCTGTTCCTCACAACAATCGTCATTTATTCAGTATTATTACGTTGGCGGAGGTTATGTTTTCACCCGTCTGTCTGTGAGGACGTTATCTCAAAAAGTTATGGACGGATTCAGACAAAAGTTGGTCGGCAGGTTGTGTGTGTGACAAGGAAGAATCGATTCAATTTTGGTGAAGATCCGGATCCGGCTACTAGAATTTTTAAAGTGATTCTTCAGCATTGGGAGATAGGGCCAAAAACTATACATAGCTGGATATCTCAAAAAATTATGGACGGAGTTGGATGAAACTTGGTGGAGAGGTTGGGTGTCTGACAAGGACAAATAGATTCGATTTTGGTGAAGATCTGAATATGGATTCGGATATGATAATTATTTAATTTATAAGTGATTCTTCAGCATTGGGAGATAGGGCCAAAATCGATACATAGCAGGATATCTCAAAAGGTTATGGACGGATTCCGACAAAACTTGGTGGACAGGTTGTGTGTGTGACAAGGAAGAATCAATTAGATTTTGGTGAACATCTGAATTCAATAATTTCTTACTTCTTAAGTGATTTTTCACCATTGAGTGATAGAGCCAAAATAATAAAAGCACAATATCTGACAAAGTCAATGACGGATTTGGACGAAACTTGTTGGACAGGTTGTGTCTGCGACAAGGAAGAATCGATTCAATTTTGGTGAAGATCCGGATCCGGCTAGTAGAACTTTTTAAGTGATTCTTCACCATTGAGAGATGAGGCTAAAACGATACATTGCATGATTGCCACGATATTTCAAAAAGTTGGGACAGATTATGACAAAACCTGGTGGATGAGTTGGGAAAGTGACAAGAACAAGCCAATGATATTTTGGTTCATGTCCGGTTCCATATCCGGCCTATCGGTGGCATCCAAAACATAAACTGTTCAGGCTAGCGGAGGTATGTTCGCTACCAAGTGTCGTTCTGTTTCCTAAAGTTTTATATGAACATTTAAAGGATGTTGTAAATGATCACACATACACAACTTAGCCCATGAATCGCAATCCTTCACCGAAGCGGGGGTTCCTGGGAGGAGGCTCAACCTTCTAAAACCCAAAATATGGAGATAACAACCAGCGGCACCCAAACACAATCAAAACAACAATTTCACAGCTTCATCATTTGTCAAAAGCACGATGTAAAACAATTGTGTTTAAATTATTGTTGAAAATAAGACGATTTTGTTGACAGTCTTTACGTCAAGTTGACTTGATGATTACCTACTAATTAATATAGAAGGGAACTTGAAAAAGTTATTGGAACGAGATACTCACGATATAATCCGAGAAACCGCAAGTTGGTTTATGGTACAATATGCAATAAATGTAGTTGGTAAGAAAACATTTTAATGAATAATCATGTCAACAATTATATTGATTAACTAGAACGGCACTCAGTAGAGAGCATACATACCTCCACCTGGTTGGGCATATCACTCAATGGTGAAGAATCACTTAAAAAAATTATACTAGCTGGATCCGGATCCGGATCTTCACCAAAATCGTATCGATTCTTCCTTGTCACACACACAACCTGTCCACCAAATTTCGTACTAATCCATCCACAACCTTTTGAGATATCCTGCTATGTATCGGTTTTGGGCCTATCTCCCAATGGTGAAGAATCACTTAAAAATTAAATAATTATCATATCCGAATCCATATTCAGATCTTCAGCAAAATCGAATATATTTGTCCTTATCAGACACCCAACATGTCCACCAAGTTTCGTTCACAACTTTTTGAGATATCCTGCTATGTACCGTTTTTGGCCCCATCTCCCAATGGTGTAAAATCACTTTAAAAATTCTACTAGCCGGATCCGAATCCGGATCTTCACCAAAATCTAATCATTTCGTCCTTATCACATACGCCAAATCTCTGCCAAATTTCGTCCGAATCCGTCCACAACTTTTTGAGATATGTTGTTCACAATCGGACAGACAGACAGACAAACGGACAGACAGCCAGGGGTGAAAACATAACCTTCATCCACCTTTGGTGGCATAGGTATTAATAATAATAATAATAATAATGTGGGACTTGTTTTTTTTTGGGGGGGGGGGGGGGGGATGATTGTACCAATGTTGTTTCGAGAAAGTTTTGAAAACCGTTCTAATATTTCCCCTCCAAACCTGTAGTTCAATTCGTTACTTTTTAAACCCGCCATTGATAGAACAACTTTTACACAGAATAATAGCAACAATGTCGAACACATCGGAGAATTACGTTAATGGGGTCAATTGCGATACAGGGAATTTTATGAGGATTTATCATGGTAAACTTGTCATCATCTGCACGGAAGTAGAGTCGGAGACGAGTCGTGTTGAAATCTTCCGCTCTTCACATCTTTTGGTTTATCAATTTACTAAATACTTATGAGTTAGATGTAAAACAAAGAGTTAGGTTAAACTTCCCAGTTTGTCAATTTAAATCAAGTTGGGTTTTAAAGGACACCATCTACATACTGAGGGAGACTATTCCAGTCATTTTGATCTTCTGGTTGATCCGCTCATTGGTTTTAAAAACGACTTCCCTTACTGATCTCTGGTAGTTTTCTGATGCTGCATTCCAAAGAAAGATGACCTGGTAATATCCTGTCAATGTGGATGATCCTATATGCCTGGATCATATATCCTTCCCAGGATGACCCCCTTCATTTGCGCCCCCAACACGAAGAATAAGCCCCGTTCATTTTTCCCATTGTGATGTCATTTAAAACTTTGATTCGTGTTGTTTTTTCGAATTAAAAACTGCAATATCGTTCTTAATCTCCATAAAAGACTTCAATTGTTTATTTATTATTCGCTATCAGCTCACATCAGATTATTATGTTATACAAGGCATAATATTCAACTTGTGAACTTATAGGTGAAAATACTGTCTTAAATGCCCTGCTCTTCCGAACTCTACCTGGGATTTGAAATGTGCACAATGGAGTATAAGGGCAAGAAGACAGCCAGCTTAATGTATCCAGGTGAATGATTACACTTAGACAGGGTGATGTATATGTTATATAATATACTTTAGATCAATGGAAACGTGTGACCAATCGCAATGATGAGCCCGAGCATTTTAAAACTTTTATAAACCCATTTACTTAGTGTATTTAGACATCAACTCCCTTTGCCACTATATTACACAACATTTGTAAGTTCTGAAGGAGTTTATGGAGAGGGCTCCACGATTCCCTGGCATGAAACTGCATATTTGTGGTACCTGAATTCGTGAGATGCCAGGTGGGGCAGGAGGTTAATGGTTTGAGCTTTGTGGGTTTTTTGGAAAAATGAATGAATGTATCCTGTTTTTGAACATTTAGACTCTTCTGTGATGTGAGCCTGTGTGACTAGACCAGACACGAATTGAAGACTTTTCCTATGAATGACTGCACCAATGGTCGACCGCTTGCTGCAGAACGGCCTCGGACGGCCGGGTGTTGAAAATATGGAGCGGACCATATATGGAGCGGAGAGACGTTACGACCGTTGGAAGCTCATAGAGACGGCCTCGCTAATCGCGTTTAACGGGTATTTTAGCGACGGATTAGGGTCGCCCCGTTCGAATGAGCGCCGTGTGTCGCACTCCATGGCAGTCGCATCCGATTAGCCTGGACGGCGCTGAATGGCCTGAAGTTGTGACTCGAACGTCGCAGGGGGAAGAATAGGCTTTTCAGTTTGGGGACAACCAGATCGCCATCGGCTCGTCCAGGAATGCGCAGGGGCAACGGATTCCGACGAGTATCCATCAAATCGTACTATTCCCTATGGAGCGTCACCATTTTGATGTCCCGTTATATTCCCAGCAGGAATTTTCTGTCTCGTGCCTCTGAACTGATTGTTTCAGGGGATTCCTCTACCCGCCAGGTCCCCCTTCCCCCATTTCCATAGCGAGGAGGTGAAGTTCTTCGTGGTGCAGTCCGGAGTGGACTCAATTGGCCATTTGTCACGGTGTTGTGCATGGGGCTTGTCTGCCACTGGATCGCCCTGTGGGAAAATCTACGATGAAAGGGGACAATTCCCCGCTCGAAAGTCATTACGGTCCATTAGATCATTTATAGAAAATGTTGCAATTAGTCAAAGGCTTTTTTTGGGTTGTACTTATTGATATTGGTTCACGTGGCTTGCGCACACCATTAAGACTGGAGCACCTTTCTTACCTGGGGGGTAGTAAGCGGACCGGAGAAGTTGTTGGAAGTGCCCATCGAAGTAAATGTACGGAGTGTTTTTTGAGGGCAATTCTTGCATAAAATGCGACGAGGGTTCTGCGGGGAAGAGGGTGAATCAGTGTAACCCAACACAGAGGACTGAACATGTAGCGTCTTTTTAAAGTCTCAACTGGAACGTCTTTTCAAATGTAAATCTTATTGCTGCACTCGAATCAATGGGTAAACATCATACCATACAAGTAGAGTAGAGCTTGTTGTTATTGAAAAATTTCAACAGTGGCTTCGACTTTCTTCGGAAAAAAATTCAACAGTGGCTTCGACTTTCTTAAGATAAAAATTCAACAGTGGCTTCGACTTTCTTAGGAAAAAATTTCAACAGTGGCTTCGACTTTCTTAAGAAAAAATTTCAACAGTGGCTTCGACTTTCTTAGGAAAAAATTTCAACAGTGGCTTCGACTTTCTTCGGAAAAAAATTCAACAGTGGCTTCGACTTTCTTAAGATAAAAATTCAACAGTGGCTTCGACTTTCTTAAGAAAAAATTTCAACAGTGGCTTCGACTTTCTTAAGAAAAAATTTCAACAGTGGCTTCGACTTTCTTTGGAAAAAATTTCAACAGTGGCTTCGACTTTCTTAAGAAAAAATTTCAACAGTGGCTTCGACTTTCTTAAGAAAAAATTTCAACAGTGGCTTCGACTTTCTTAGGAAAAAAATTCAACAGTGGCTTCGACTTTCTTAGGAAAAAAATTTCAACAGTGGCTTCGACTTTCTTCGGAAAAAATTTCAACAGTGGCTTCAACTTTTTTAAGAAAAAATTTCAAGTGGCTTCAACTTTTTTAAGAAAAAATTTCAACAGTGGCTTCGACTTTCTTCAGAAAAAATTTCAACAGTGGCTTCGACTTTTTAAAGAAAAAATTTCAACAGTGGCTTCGACTTTCTTCAGAAAAAATTTAAACAGTGGCTTCAACTTTTGAAAGAAAAAATTTCAACAGTGGCTTCAACTTTTTAAAGAAAAAATTTCAACAGTGGCTTCAACTTTTTTAAGAAAAAATTTCAACAGTGGCTTCAACTTTTTAAAGAAAACATTTCAACAGTGGCTTCAACTTTTTAAAGAAAAAATTTCAACAGTGGCTTCAACTTTTTAAAGAAAAAATTTCAACAGTGGCTTCGACTTTCTTAAGAAAAAA
>NC_136268.1:3054839-3137339 GCF_964187855.1 Myxine glutinosa | reverse complement strand
TCGGAAGCTCGTATACACTGTCGCCTTTTCTTTGGCTCGTAAAAAAACCCGCGGATTAACTTAATAAACTGTTATAGAAGATCACATTATATATCCGTGTTATCGCCTCGTTTGTCCTACATCAGACGCTAACGCGATATATTTTCATCATTTCGTTTTATGGAGAACGTTAAAGTTTACAATCATAAAAGCATGTTACATAAAACTTACAAATCATATAAAATTACATTAATATGTATATTATACATGAAAAAAATGTTTGGAATAAAAATGCAAATTAGCCAGAAATAAGGAGACATTTTAAATTATAACGAAAGGTTTTACATGAAGGAGCGTTGGGAAAAAATAAAATAATAATAATAATAATAATTAAAACACAAAAAAGAAGGGAATTACTAAAATCCTCTTGTTTTTTGAGAAAAAAAAGATACAAAAAGAGAAAATGATATAAAAAGAGATTACTAAATAAACAATCGACGACTTTTCAGGACATTGATTGTAACTAATCATAAATTTATTCCATGATGACAAACCTGATGTTTATTAAGTGATAAAATCATCCGTTAATATCCTTAACAATCTCCCTATGGAACAGTTTCATTAAGTTCTGGGTAACTTGCAGAGTTCTCTATTTTATATAAACTATCTCTAGTTGATATGTGACGTCATATTGAAGCTGAGTCGACCTGGCCTCATTGACATTCCTATCTGAGCCATTTCTCTCCCATAATCAGGCGATCAGCCCAGAATGAAATCCCATGTATACCTTCAGTGTGTTGTCCTTCACCTCCGTTCCCTACGTACCTGTCCTGCATGGTATCGAGTGTAGACACTCCCTCACGACCACTGCTTTATTCAATAATACTTTCAGGTATTGCGATTGTCCACATCATGTCGATTTCAGAAATACTTTAAAGCGCAAATTTTCCGATTTACGCACTAAGGACTTACGCCGCGTCTTGCTTCGGGAACTTGCTTCGTTTGGTCAAACTTTATTGTCTGTGATCCATTTTACAAACAGGTGCATTATTATATAAAAACACCTTCGATCGGCACAAAACAAATGCAGTTATCACTTTTGTTTGGCACAGTAAGGATAACTTAAATTGCGTGCAAATATTTCAGGTGATTCGGAACATTTCAGAAGTCGAGATGCGTTTCGGTGTGCCCCCCCCCCCCCCTCTCTCCATATCGTTCCTTTTGTTGTGTTGTGTCCTGATCCGTTTCATTGTACTAGCTCTTCCGCGAGCCTGGACCGTGCATACAAAAAAATATGGTTTCTTATTTAACAGCTTCCATTATTTCCAACTTATGGAGTTTGCAGGGAGTAACGATTATAGACAACCGAACCGGCAGGGCAGACATGATGTTCAACTGAAGGTGATTTGGGCAGGAATTTGTTTTTTTTTTAAATCGGGGTGCCGGCGATAACTCGCCCACTCTTTGTGATAGACCGTGGGATCATTAATATCTCTCAACGACCAATGGTGGACATTAAACTGGTCCTCCAACTTGAGGTCCTTCCGATGGACGGTGCACAGGTTGTTGCTTCGCCCCTCTTGTGGAACTCCAGGTTGGCAGTTTGTAGCTGGGTCCAGATTCAAATCCTGGCTAAACATCCCAAAGGCGCGTGCACACACCTCTAGGCTATGCATGGAATAACTGCATTGTGACACCCTCTGGTCCAGTGCCAACCTTATCTGACAATTCAGAGCATGACAGTCGTGGAAGACACACGCTGCAATACACAAAACTGGGTGTTAATAAATCGGTGTTTTCCTTCTCCTAAGTGGGAAGCCGTCCAAGACCAAGGAGCCCCGCCTTCCTGGAGTTGGAATCAGAGTTATCCTTCTCCTAGGTGGGCTGCCGCTCATGGATAACGAGCCCCATCTGTCTGGACCTATCTGGTTTTGAGGCACCAGGAACCCCCTTTTCACACCTCTACCTTCAGTTTTACTTCAGGGGTCGGCACGAGAAACCAGGCAGTAGGAGTTTGGTTATAAGCTGATAGAAGTGGATATTTTGGGATGAAAAGTGCTCAATTGTCCTCACCATCCCGGTCATCCTAACCCTTTGACCCCCACAGGCCATAACCAAACGATGCAATCTAGGACTCACAAGAGAACTCCTGTCATGGATAATAAACTTTTTAATTGGCAGGTGACAGAGTAAAGTATCAGAGTGCATTTTCCAATTGGGAATCATTACACAGGGGTGTTCTACGAGGCACAAAGATTAGTCCCATTGTGTTCCTTGCTTATGATTAAGTTAACGATGCTTTAGATTCTTTGGAACTGCAAAGATGGAAATACGTTGATGATCTTAGTATCATCTGAATGCTCCCGATTACAGGACATTGTGGATGATCTCAAGATGGAGCGATGAGAATCAACTCATGCTGAACCCGATGAAGTGCACGAAGATGCAGATCTGCTTCAAGCGAGCCCCTTCCAAACCACCTGATTTCAGACTTTGTAGAGAATGCCCTTGAAGTTGTGAAGGAGACAAAGATCCTGAGAATTTGGACCCAGGATAACTCGAAATGGGATAGACAGACAAAGTAGATGATGTCAGAGTAGATTTTTAAAAAGTTGAAACTGCACCAACACAAAGTTGTCTCCATCTACAAGTCGTGTGTGCGACCAGCGCTTAGGTCTGCTGCTCCTAATTGGCACACTGGACTTTCACAAGAAAACAGAAATGATCTCGAGAACATTCAAGAGGGAGCTGCAAAGATAAGTAGACCATTGTACTCATATGATGTTTTACTTCTCTTGCAAACAATCTCATATATAGTGTTGCGGTTTTAGAACCCACACTCTTGTAAATATCCCATTATTAAAAGGTTAAAGGTAGCACCCCTAGTTAGGCCACAAGCAACACGTAGGCCACCATAGGACTTCAGTGATTTCATTAGTATGTGTTTTAGATAAGGCCGTGTTTCCAATAGTTGAATCGGCGTTGTGTCGATCAAATAAGAGTAGGTCCCCATTCCGTCCATTTTTGCAACCTCCCTCTCCAAGCGACGCCATTACGTGCCTTTGTTAGCAGCATTCGCTTCCTTGAGCTGGAGCTCGCTCAAACGCCGCCATAAGACATGCGGTGAGGCCAGGAAAAAGGGGGCGGAATGCCAAGAAGAAGGTGTGGCCACGTCATCCAGTCATCAAAGGCGTGGCCGGTAAGCCCTCACCAGCCAACCAGGGCTGAAGGAACATCGCTGGCAGGCGTGGCAGTTTGGCTCGCGGAGCGTTTCGCTGGTCGCGTTATATAAGCGCGAACGCAAAGCCCTTTCACAGAACTCGTGTGAGAGCGGCGCTATTAACAGGACTGGCACGATTCGCGCATTGTAACAGGACTTGGATGGGAGAGTGCTGGTTGTACGGAACTGGTTGGAGGCGCGCGTGCGTTGTAAACTCTTTGATGAGAGAGCGCTGGTTGTACGAGACTTATTGAAGAAGGGCGCGCTTGTATTAGAGAACACTGGAGAGGGTGCGTTTTGCACGAGCGTGCATTTATGACGTACGCCACAGGACACCAGCTTCCCCCCGCTATATGAACTGTCCGGTCGCGTTCAACCATACGCGGAGCTGCCTGCCGGGTTTCGCCCGTGGGACTGGAGCCTAGACCCCATCGCCGGACCCTCTACCTGACCATCAACCATCTACAAATCCCTGTGTGAGTGTGTATGTTTGTCTGGGATATTAGAATAAGACTGTTTTAAGACTGCCCTGTGTGCTGCTTCTTCCTCTTCCTGTCCTGTACATTCTTTTGTTTCCTCTTCCTTCTGTATATTTGTGAATAAATCGCCTTGTTCTTTCTTGGTTTCCCCTAATCCAATCGCATCCGTCCTTTCTTCCATTGGGTAAACGTGGCACGATTGGAACCGCTAGAATCGGGTTTAGTCCCATTGTTAACGGCCCGGATCGCGGCTCGCTATCCGCTCGGCGTTTCCACCAATAGCCGTGGTTCGGGCGGGAGTTATTTCCCTGCTTTACGGTCGGGTTAGTAATCAGGTATTTGGGACTAAATTGACCAATCACCGGACCTAATACCGACCGGAAGGAGCGTATAACTTCCAGGACTCGAGTCGGCCAGCTAAAAGGACAAGGGGATTAACCCCCCCCCCCCTTGATAAGGGGAGCGCCGACCCCCGAGATCCGTAACAATATACAGACTTGGCATTTAATATGGAATATATTTTTTGTGGGGGTGAACTTACTTTTCAAGATGTCTTGGAACCAAAAGTTCATTGGAATTATGTTGAAATTATTCTAGATTTTGTTAGTGACCTTTAAAATAAACAAAAACCACATTTGACATTTCGAAACAAACAAATTGATCCTTGAAAGTGATGTAAACTGATATCGAACTCAATTCATGGACAGTACTGTGTTAAACTTCTGTACGTTTTCCAGAAGTATCTCTTTCTTTTGCACATTAGCCAAAATTTTTTTTAACAAAAACAAAAGTTAAATTACGACTGGGATTACAGACAGTAAAATTACAGTTCAGTACTTCGTGTAACCCCCACGAGCATTCAGGACAGCACGTACACGTTGAGGCATGCTGTTCATGAGATTTGCCAAGGTTTGGACAGGAATCGCTTGCCATGCAGTGACAATAGCCTGCTGCAATTCACGCACAGAGGCGGCTGCTGGTCCAAGTGGTCGATTTGACGCGTTAATTCTGCCCACAAGTTCTCTATCGGATTCATATCCGGGGACATGGCAGGCCACTCCATATGCTCTACACCACGGTCAGCTAGAAAGTGTTGGATCATGCGAGCACGATGAGGCCGTGCATTGTCATCTTGGAAGACAAAGTTTCCTCGAAAGGCTGCACGAGCAAATGGAAGCAATGTTTCTTCCAGAATGGCCCTGTACTTGAACTGGTTCAGGTTTCCATTCAGAACAACCAGGTCAGTTTTGCCCCCTGCATGAAAAGCAGCCCAAATGGTCACCCCACCACCTCCAGCTTGGACTCTTGGCACTATACAATCTTTGTTGTAGGCTTCATGCACTTGTCTGCGCACTCGGACGCGGCCATCTTGACGATAGACCAGAAATCTAGACTCGTCAATGAATATCACGTGATTCCAGTGTCCTGGCTGCCATTGACGGTGCTCTCTGGCCCACTGCAATCGGCGCTGGTGGTGTTGTCTGGTCAGGCTTGGCTTTCTCAGGGGACGCCTGGCACGATAGCCTGCTTGAACCAGTCGTTGGTTGACTAGCCTTCTGGATACAGGCACATTTGTCAGTTGCTGCCACTCAGCCCTCAGCCGATTAGCTGACTTGGTACGGCCATTGCGGACTGACCTTGTGCAGCTGGTGATCATCCCTCCTTGTGGTTCTGCGGGGACATCCTGGCCTCGGTATTGGAGTAGGGACACCCCTCTGAGCATTTCGTTTCAGGATCTTTGACACCTGACCTTGGGTGATGCCATACTGCCGAGCAATAGCACGCTGTTTCATGCCGTAATTTCGTAAAGCCACCCCTCCATGACAAATAGCGTTGTCGAGTTGACGGACCATCTCCAGAGGAAGCGGCAATAACTTTTGTAGACGTGCAGCAGTTGTTTTCCACTAATACAGAACGCAACAACCCTTGTATACCCGACTGTGAAGCCAATCATCAAATGCACCTGTCCGTACATTTTGCCACGCCACCTGTGATATAATCCTGTTGTTGACTTCTTGCTGCGACAGACAATCAGTGACATGGTTCTTTTAACAAATAAATCACCAAAGTGTAAAAGAAACTCACCAGATTGATATACTGAGTTAAGAAAGTAAACCCAAGTCAAGAAAAAAAAAATTCCATATTAAATGCCAAGTCTGTGTGCATATATATTGTTACGGACCGCGGCTTGGATGTTATTTACCGAGCGGAGGTAACCGCGGCCGAACAGTTGTTCCCCCTTTCTTCCCGACTCACCAGATTCACCCAGACGTTGGCCAAATCGCGCGATGCCAAATCAATGATAGAAAGGACACGACGACTGGGAAAGATGAAACGACGCAGTACAGTTCTCAAGACCTCCGGAGGAGGGTATAATTATGGTGGTGGAGAAAAGGGGGTAGATTACAAGGCAGAGTGAGGTAAAGACACAGAAGAGATGGGCACTTAAATACAGTCTTATCTTAGCCCAGACAGACCACGGACAAACGGACAAGGTAGACTTACACAGGGATTGATGGCAGGGATGGACAAGTAGGTCGATGGCACAAGGTGGACCTTGGCTCGGGGACAGGATAAACACAGTCCAAAGATGCAGGGAGGTCTCACAGCGCTCGGAGGGGACGTCTTGCTTTCTCTCAGCTCGGCGCGCATCTGACGTCACCTCTCTCTCTACTGCGCATGCTCCACGGGGAGTGACACGCCCTCGGCTGGTTGGTTCCGCCCCAACTGGGGCCGGTCCGCCGCTTCCATTGGGTGCGGGGGTTACCGGGCTCCGCCCTTGACGAGGAGCCGACAGGGAGCCCCTGTTTGGTAACCCCGTCGAGCACATGTCCGATGGCGGCTCGTTGGGAAGGCCTGGTGCCCTCCCACCACTCCTACCAACCAAGCCGGATTGAGGACGCGCACTCCCTGCGCTCGTTGTTGTTGTTGTTGTTGTTGTTGTTGAAGAGAACTGTGAGGAAGAGCTGCGGGGAGGTATTGGGAGGTCCTAAACTTCCTAACGGTGCCATACAATCACATTCTGGTGCAACGAAGGGTCAGAATTAATGGAAACGAATCCTTAACTGACATAGACTAAGAATAACTAGCAAGATGTCCTTTAGTTGTCTTACATGAGATGCGGTGGACCTGGATGCGACATTTAATGGGGGAAATAGGGGGAGGTCGGGTCTACAGAGTGTTGTTTACAGAAAATGGGACTAGGGAATGGGGGATTGGGGAGAGTTGGGAAGTATTGAGGAAATAGGGGAATATTTACAAGCGGATATGGATGGATGCAAATCCCATATCCGCAACAATATATATATATATATATATATATATATATATATATATATATATATATATATATATATATATATACATATATATATATATATATATATATATATATATATATATATATATATATATTGAAGGAGCTGGGGCTCCCACGTCGATCGGAAGAATGGACGCGACAAAAAGCTAGAATTCATCCGAGTTGCTTTAATGAAATCAAACACTCAGGCACTCTGCAAACCCGTTTATCGGTCAGCAATATATATCTATTATCCCAGGGGGTTTGCCCAGGCCCGGCGCCAGGGGGCGTGGCCCAGCGTCCTGGCTGCGGCCTGGCAAGTTGAGGGCGAGCCTGCCCGGGCATGCCCGGGCATGCCCGGGCGTCCCGACCGAGGCCTGGCAAGTTGAGCGCGGGCCTGCCCGGGCGTCCTGGACGAGCCCGGCATGGTGATCGCTCCGCGTCCTTGATAGGTGCAAGGCGATTGTGAAAACCCAGCGGCAGCCGCTACACACGTCCCCCCAGAATCGACTTGCACCGGCAGGGTCAATTTGAGGGGGGTCCTGATGACCCGGCCGAAGCGACCCCTGGCGGGTCGTGGGAGGGGGTCCGGTGAGGTGGTGGGCGGTCGAGTGGGGGGCACCGTGGACGGGGAGCGGCCTCGCCGCGGCGGAAGGGCCACCCGTGGTGGGTGGTCGACGTCCACGTGCGCCGGCTTGAGGCGGTCCACTGCAATCCGGTCCGACCTGCCGCCGATGTCGATGACGAACGACTTGTCGTCCCGTCGCAGCACCCGGAAGGGCCCGTCGTACGGCGGCTGGAGTGGCCACCGATGTGCGTCGTGACGCACAAAAACATACTCCGCTATGCGGAGTGCTGGGGGGACGTAGGACTGGGGGTCACCGTGGTGGGATGTTGGCACGGGGGCAAACCGTCGGGCGGCCTCCTGGAGGTCCGAGCGCTGGTGAGCTGCGGACCAGGGACTGGTAGCGTCGGGCACGAATTCGCCCGGGACGCGTAGCACCTGGCCATAGACAAGCTCGGCGGTGGATGCCTGGAGGTCCTCCTTGGGGGCCGTGCGAAGGCCCAAAAGGACCCACGGCAGCCGGTCGGCCCAACCGCCGTCTTGAAGGCCGGCCATGAGCGCGGCCTTCATGGAGCGGTGGAATCGCTCGCACAACCCGTTTGCTTGGGGGTGGTAGGCCGTAGTACGGTGGAGCTTGACCCCCAGGTTGCGGGCGACCGCGCCCCACAGCTCGGAGGTGAACTGTGGTCCGCGGTCTGACGAGATGTCCGCCGGTGCGCCGAAGCGGGCGACCCAGGTGGCGATGAAAGCCTGCGCCACGTCGGCGGTGGTGGTGGAGACGAGGGGAACGGCCTCCGGCCACCTGGTGGTCCTGTCCACCATGGTGAGCAGGTGTGTGAACCCCCGTGACGGGGGGAGGGGGCCCACCAGATCCACGTTGACGTGGTCGAAACGTCGTTCGGGCACGGTGAAAGGTGCCAGCGGGGCCTGGGTGTGTCGGTGGACCTTGGCCCGTTGGCAGGCCGTGCAGGTGCTGGTCCAATCGCGGACGTCCCGACGAAGGCCGTGCCAGACGAAACGCGCCGACACCAGCTTCTGGGAAGCTTTCCGGCCCGGGTGGGAAAGGCCGTGGAGGGAGGCGAAGATGCGGCGTTGCCAGGTGACGGGCACGATGGGGCGAGGCTGGCCTTGGGAGACGTCGCAGAGCAGGACAGTGTCCGCGCAGGGGATGTCGGCCAGGCGGAGGCCCGTGTCCGTCGCCCGGAGGGCTTGCACCGTGGTGTCGGTGGTTTGGTCCGCCGCCATAAGCGCAAAATCCACGCCCAGGTGGACCGCGTTCGCGCTGGCCCGGGAAAGACAGTCGGCCACGGCGTTGTTTTTGCCGGCGACGTGCCGGATGTCCGTGGTAAACTCCGACACGGCGGAGAGGTGGCGCTGTTGGCGGGCCGACCATGGCTCCGTGACCTTGGCCATGGCGTAAACCAACGGCTTGTGGTCGACGAACGCCGTGAAAGGTCGGCCCTCCAGGAGGTGGCGGAAATGGCGGACGGCCAGGTGTAGACCGAGGAGCTCCCGGTCAAACGTGCTGTATTTGAGCTCGTTCGGCCGGAGCTGCCGGCTGAAAAAAGCGAGTGGCTGCCAAACCCCGTTCACCCATTGCTCATGTACGGCGCCCACCGCGTAGTCGGAGGCATCCGTGGTGAGGGCGATGGGAGCGTTGAGCACCGGGTGAGCGAGCAGTGTTGCGTCGGCGAGGGCCCGCTTTGAGCGTTGGAAGGCCGCATCCATTGCTGCGGACCAGGCGATGTCGTGCTTGGCCGGCTTGCCCCGGAGGGCTTCGTAGAGGGGCCGCATGAGTTGAGCAGCGCGGGGCACGAAGCGGTGATAAAAATTCACCATTCCCAGGAATTCCTGCAGGGCCTTTATGGTGCGGGGACGCGGGAACGTGGTGATGGCCTCGACCTTGGTTGGCAGCGGCACGGCCCCGTTCTTGGTGATGTGGTGGCCCAAAAAATCAACGGCCGTCGTGCCGAAGTGGCATTTGGCCAGGTTGACGATGAGGCCGTGCTCGCTGAGGCGCCCGAACAGTGTTCGGAGGTGGAGGAGGTGCTCGGCCCGGGACGTGCTGGCGACGAGGATGTCGTCCAGGTAAACGAAAAGGAACGGCAGGTCACGCAGCACGCCGTCCATCAAGCGCTGGAACGCCTGAGCCGCGTTCTTGAGACCAAACAGCATCCGCAAGAATTCGAATAAGCCGAACGGCGTGATGACTGCCGTTTTAGGGACGTCGGCCGCCCTGACAGGTACCTGGTGATATCCCCGTATGAGATCAATTTTCGAAAAAATGACCCGTCCCGCCAGACGGGCGGAGAAGTCTTGGATATGCGGGATCGGGTACCTGTCGGGGGTGGTAGCGTCATTGAGACGGCGGTAGTCACCACACGGGCGCCATCCACCCCCCGGCTTTGGCACGATGTGCAGTGGCGAGGCCCACGCGCTATCGGAGCGCCGCACGATGCCGAGGTGCTCCAACGCGTCGAATTCGGCCTTCGCTATGGCGAGCTTGGCTGGGTCGAGGCGGCGGGCCCTGGCGTAGACCGGCGGGCCCGTGGTTGGTATGTGGTGCTCGATCCCATGCCGTACTGCGACGGCCGAAAACGTCGGCCGCGTGAGGGCCGGGAACTCCATGAGCAGGCGAGCAAACTCGTTCGCCGCCGGGACGGTGCATGCCAGCTCGGTCGGCGCGGAGCTGCTCAATGTGCATACCAGGGAGCTGAAGGTTTCAGCGTTGATTAAACGACGCCGTTGGACGTCCACCAGCAGTCCGTGTGCGCAGAGGAAGTCGGCGCCTAGCAGAGCCATGGGCACGTTGGCGGTTACAAACGTCCAAGCAAAGCGTTGGCCGCCGAAGCAGAGGGTGACGTTGCGCGGGCCGAAGGTGCGGATAGTCGATCCGTTGGCCGCAACCAAGGAGGGGCCGCAAACCGCGGATTGCCTGTCCTGGTCAGAGGCGGGTATGACGCTCAGTTGGGCGCCGGTGTCGCACAGGAAGCGCCGTCCGGACGCTTTATCCGTGATGAACAGTAAGTTGCCCGTGTGGCCGGCGCTCATGGCTGGTAATGAACGCCGGCCCGGCCGTTTCCCGGCCTGCCGAAGGTGCACGGGGGTCGGCATGTCCGGGCCTTCTGTCCGAACCTGGCATGATAGTAACACCACGCTTGGTCAGGTGGAGGCCTCGGTCGTCGTGCTGGAGGTGGTCGGCTCGGTAGAGAGGCCGCCAATTGCGTCGGCAGTTCGGCCGTCGACCGTGCCGGGTGCTCGGGCGCCATGGGTGTTGCGTCGGCCGGCGGTGGGTCCCATGTCGCCGCTGCGATGCGCTGTCCTGCGGCAGAGATCTTGTCGGCTTCTCTGGCAAGGGCCCGGGGATCTGTGATCGTCGTGCTTGCCAGGGCGAGGCGTACCGGGTTAGGCAGCTGACGGAGGAACAGCTCCCGGAACAGGAATGCCGGAGAGTGCTCGCCGAGCAGTGAAAGCATGTAGTCCATTCGCTCGGAAGGGCGCGTGTCGCCGAGCTCAGGCAGTTCGAGCAGGCGCCGTGCGCGTTCCGCCGATGGGAGGGCGAAAGCATCGAGGAGCAGCTTCTTAATCGCGCCGTATTTGTCAGCGGCTGGCGGGCTTTCGAGGAGGCTCAGGGCGCGGGCCGCGGTAGCCGACCCGAGCGCAGCTACCACATGGTGGAAGCGGGTGTCGTCGGCCGTGACGCCTCGCAGGGCGAACAGGGACTCCGCCTGCGCGAACCAAACCGCCTCGTGAGCCTCCCAGAAGGTAGGCAGTTTAAGGGCGACTGCCGTGTCCATGTCGATAGGTCACCAATGAAGGAGCTGGGGCTCCCACGTCGATCGGAAGAATGGACGCGACAAAAAGCTAGAATTCATCCGAGTTGCTTTAATGAAATCAAACACTCAGGCACTCTGCAAACCCGTTTATCGGTCAGCAATATATATCTATTATCCCAGGGGGTTTGCCCAGGCCCGGCGCCAGGGGGCGTGGCCCAGCGTCCTGGCTGCGGCCTGGCAAGTTGAGCGCGGGCATGCCCGGGCGTCCCGACCGAGGCCTGGCAAGTTGAGCGCGGGCCTGCCCGGGCGTCCTGGACGAGCCCGGCATGGTGATCGCTCCGCGTCCTTGATAGGTGCAAGGCGATTGTGAAAACCCAGCGGCAGCCGCTACAATATATATATATATGTATATATATGTATATATATATATATACTGTATATATATATATATATATATATATATATATATATATATATATATATATATATATATATATATATATATATTTATTTATATATATATATATATATTGTTACGGATCTCGGGGGTCGGCGCTCCCCTTATCAAGGGGGGGGGGTTAATCCCCTTGTCTTTTTAGCTGGCCGTCCCGAGTCCTGGAAGTTATAACGTCCTTCCCGGCGCGGCGTTAGGTAGGGTTTGCTAGGCCTAGGGGTTCGTTGCTACCTAAGTACTAACGCCAGCCGGAAACGAGGGAATAACTCTCGCTCGAACCACAGATGTGTTAGAAAATGCCGAGCGGTTAGCAATCCGCGATCCGAGCTGTTAACAATGAGACTTAACCCGATTCTGAGCGGTTCCTAATCGTGCCACAGGTAGTCAATTGAGAAAAGACGAAAGCAAAGGGATTAAGACGAAACCAGAAAGAACAGGTGAATTTATTACAAACAAAAAGAGAGGAAAGGAAAGAATGTACAAGAAAGGAAGAAGAAGAAGCAGGACACAGAGCAGTCTTAAAACAGTCTTATTCTATATCCCAGACAATCATACACACTCACACGGGGGTTGTAGCTGGTAGGGTGGAAGGTAGCTGGATTGTCCGCAATGGGGTCCAGGCTCCAGTCGACTCCAGTCCAGCGGCGAAACCCGGCAGGCAGCTCCGCGCGTAGTTGGACGCGAGCCGACCTTATCTATAGCGGGGGGAAGGCTGGTGTCCCGCAGCGTACGCAATAAATGCACGCAAGTGCCACACGCACCTTCTCCAAGGTTCTCTTATCAGGAGTCCAAGGTGCTCTCCAAGGTTCCCTTCTTTCAATTGTTCTTTGATCAGCGCGCGCTCCCGAAAAGTAGTCCGTTCAATAGCGCCGCTCTCGCACGAGTCCTTTTTACCGCCAACCTTCCACTCGAGTGCTGCCGTATCTCTCTCACAGGGCTTTGCGTTCGCGCTTATATAACGCGCCCCGGGATCATGACGCGGGCCTCAAGGCCACGCCTTCAGTCATGTTACATCAACCCTGGTTGGCTTGTGACGGCTTACCGGCCACGCCTTTGACCGCTGGTTGACAGGCCACACCTTCTTCTTGGCGTTCCGCCCCCTTTTTCCACGGGCCCGACCGCATGGTTTATGGCGGCGCTTGAGCGAATGCTAAGGCACCGACTGTAGGGGCGCGTAATGGCGTCGCTTGGAGAGGGAGGTCGCAAAATGGATGGAATTGGGACCTACTCTTATTTAATTGATGCAACGCAGATTCAACTATTGGAAACACGGCCTTATCTAAAACACATAATAATGAAATCACTGAGTTCCTATGGTGGCCTACGTGTTGCTTGTGGACTAACTAGCGGTGCTACCTTTAACCTTTAATGTCATATTTACAAGTGATGTCATATTTACAAGTGTGGATTCTAAAACCGCAACACTGCACCCCCCCCCCCCCCCGCCTCCCCTTATTCCAGGCTCGACCCGAGCCGAAACAAAAGGGACTATCTTTTAAATTAATGTGACACTTACAGTCACGTGAAAAAGTAAGTACGCCCCATGTAAAGTTTTGACTTTTTCAACCTATTTCAACATACGGCTATTTGATCTTCATTTCAACAATATTGATAGATAAAGGTGATATAATATAACAAATATCATGAAACATTTACATTTTATAGTCCATTGTATAATTTAAATGAACATAAATGCAAATTTCGCATGTGGAAAAAGTAAGTACACCCTTGGCTCTAATAGGTGGTATTGCCCCCTTTGGCAGAAACAACCTCAAGTAGGCCTTTCTTATAACTGTCTACCAGTATCTGACATCGACTGGGAGAAATTTTTGCCCACTCCTCCATGCAGAATTCTTTCAGCTGTGCGATGTTTGAGGGGTTTCTTGCATGCACAGCTCGTTTCAAATCCCCCCCAACATCTCGATGGGATTTAGATCCGGGCTTTGACTTTGCCATTCCAGAACCCTCCATTTCTTTCTTTTCAGCCATTCCTTGGTGGATTTACTGGTATGTTTAGGGTCATTGTCATGTTGCAAGGTCCACCTTCGGTTGAGCTTCAACTTTCCGACAGATGGCCTCACATTATCCTCAAGCACCCTCTGGTACATTGAAGAATTCATGGTGGATTCTATGATGGTGAGCTGCCCAGGTCCTGATGCAGCAAAGCTGCCCCAAACCATAATATTTCCACCACCATGCTTTCCAGTTGGTATCAGGTTCCTGTTGTCAAATGCTGTCCTTGGTTTTCGCCAAACATGTCTTCTGGTACTGTGGCCAAATAGCTCTACCTTTGACTCATCTGACCAGAGCACATTGTTCCAGAGGTGCTGGTCTTTGCCGAGGTGTTCATTGGCAAACTTTAGTCTTGCCCTGATGTTCTTTCTGGACAGAAAAGGTTTCCTCCTGGCACACCTCCCATGTAGATCAATTTGTGCAGGCTCTTTCTGATGGTGGACTCGTGCAATTTGACAACAGTGGCAAGAGCTACCTGTAGGTCCCATTATGACATTCTGGGGGTACTTAGAGACTTCTTTCAGCATATTGCGGTCTGTTCTCAGGCTGAACTTGCTGGAGCGGGTTGGCCTGAACAAGTTGGCAGTTGTTTGGAATCTTCTCCACTTGTAGATGATCTTCCAGACAGTCGCATGATTGATTTCAAATTGTTTGGAGATCTTTTTAAAATCCCTGCCCAGACTCGTAGGCATCTATAACCTTCTTTCTGAAGGCATCAGAGAGCTCTTTTGATCTAGGCATGGTGATGCCGCACACTTCAACAACAAAGAGCAAACCAAACTAAATGTCTGAGGTTTAAATAAGACAGATTCCTCCAAGATCCTCTCCAACGATGTTCTAATCATTTGCATCTGAGCTGGTGCACCTGATTCTAATTTTAGGTATCTGAAGTAGTGATAAATGTAGGGGTGTACTTACTTTTTCCACATGCGAAATTTGCATTTATGTTTATTTAAATTCTACAATGGACTACAAAATGTAAATGTTTCATGATATTTGTTATATTATATCACCTTTATCTTTCAATATTGTTGAAATGAAGATCAAATAGCTGTATGTTGAAATATGTTGAAAAAGTCAAAACTTTACATGGGGTGTACTTACTTTTTCACGTGACTGTAGGTGTGGTTACCCTCTACTTTTAACCTCACCCTGAGTGCGACAGTTTTAACATTAAATATGTCCCACCTGCTGCGTTGCATCCTACCTGAGTGACTCACGCCCACAATTAACGGAATTACGGAATTATTTTCAAACTAAACATTTAGCCGGTGGGGAGCATTATTTACAATACACTAATTATTTACACTGTCACCCAGCACCTGTCTTTTGTGGGAAAAGAAAAGATGGTTTTGATAAGGGGAAAATGCCATTGCCATGCACTGCACCGATACACCATACCATATGTACGAACAAAATGCACCATAAAGCACCATAATAAAGAAATGCATCAAAAGCACCAGAAATGCACAGTCATCACATTTCAAAATAATAAATGATGACGTCTTCTTCTTCTCTTCTCTGCTGGGCCGATGTTTCTGGCTGTCTTCTTGCTTGATGTTGTTTATTTAATAAAAGGGCACACACCGTGTCCGCTTTTTATTATTTGTATGGCCAGCAGGGCCAACTCAGGTGGTCCACCTCCATGGCATCGATGCCACTTAAAACAGTGGTCCGCAAGCCAGATACCGCTGACAACAATGGTCGGTCCCAGCAGAGGTGCCAGGCCACAGAACGTGTGGTCCATAAGTGGTGCCAGGCCACAGAACGTGTGGTCCATAAGTGGTGCCAGGCCACAGAACGTGTGGTCCATAAGTGGTGCAAGGCCACAGAACGTGTGGTCCATATGGTGCATCAGTGCAGGCAGGAGGCAGCAAGGGTGTGGGCGCACAATCCGCGGCACCTGCACACTCCCCTCGGGCACAAAATAACATGGTCCATGAGTGGGGAAGGAAGACAAGCAGAGGTTAGCGGGGGGCAAGGGCGCAAGGGTACACATCATACAAGGCAATGCAAGATGAGGGGCGCGTGAGAGCGAGCCGAGAAAGCTCATCCCTAACCGTTCGTCACCCCCCATGTCACCTACTCTACCCTTGCCCCTACCCCGTATTTACACAATTTACAACTTTACAAATTTGTCGCTAACGTCTTGTCCCCCATATCTCCCCTAATCCAAATTCATCACCAATCCCTCCCAAGAAGGAAGGGATGGAATACACACAATGTCTCACCCACGTCAAGATGCGTCTTACATTCTCCAAATACTTGCAAAAATGTGGTGTGGAGTTCTATCACCTTGGTGAGTGGATGCGGATGGTGCGAAGAGATTTTCTCCGAACTATCTTCTAAATGACATTAACACTTTACACTACCCGGGGTCTTGCCCTGCCAATCCATTGGCCACTTTACTCTATGCGGTTCTAAAAACCAATTCCCATTGACCATCCCTGTGGTGCCTCCAAATTTGGGGTCTCACTCCCCCGGTTTTTCTCCCTGTGCCCTCACACAATTTCGGGGCTGGGTCGTTTGGCTCACCAGCAGGTCTGCTCACCTGCACACCTCCGCCACTGTAGTTGCCACCCGAGCTTACCTAGCTCCTCACCCTAACCTGGGGAAGGCCCTCTGGCTCCCTTACCCCACTAATGCCCCCTCTGGCATCGGGCTACCCGGGTCCTCTCTCGGGATCCACGGGCCCCACTGAACTCTACTACCTGGCTCCCAGAGCCTACCTGCGGCCTCACCTGGCCGACAGACTACCAGTGGCGGAGTGCCCATTTAACCATTCTCACTAACAGGCCACACGCCCATCCATTTCACTTTACTCATGCACCAAACCAAGCAATACCTTGCGACTTTCAGCACCACAGATGTCAATATCCAACCAAATTTACCTACTCCCTCTACCTACCTTTAAACTACCCTCCCCGGGTATTCGTGAAGGGGTCCATCCTTCCCCCATCCACTCCTTCGCACCATACACTCCACTCCACGTATTCCACACTACTCACACCACACCATTCATTTCACACACCTGTACTTCACTTGCACATCATGCAGGTCAATCACTCAACACACACGCACATCCCTCTCGAGCATTGCCTCATTTCACCAGCACTACCAGGAACTTCCATTCGCAATGCCTCATTTCATCACCCTAACCACAAAGATTCTCATGCACACAGCATCATTTAAACTAACTACTCCCTTCTAATACTAGTGCTCCCCGTCATCCCTTATACTAAGCACTCCTTCGTCGTTATCATCAAATTACTCTACTCTACGTCCCCACTACCTGTACAATGTCACTACTTAAATCTTGGTCACCTATGGTCATCTCTAGGTCCCTATACATTATCCTAACCCTCGCGGGCTAGTTTGTACTGCCACCCCATAATTCTATAGCTCCTTTGCCCAAATGATGTGAGGGAGGGTGGAGCTACCATCCCTCTACATCACTATCGCCATTACTACTACTCCCAGTCCACTGTGCTTGAGCCTCTCGGGGTGGAAATACATTTTTGCCACTCGACTTCGAAAAGCCGAGCAATGCGTGTGGATGGTCAGTCTCCTGTAGGTTGGGTCCGTCCGGCATTCGGATTCAGGGGAGGAGGTTTTGTCAGGCCAAGGCTCCAGGCACCATCTCGGCGCAACGCTTTGCGCTCCCAATCGCGATGGCCCAGCCTTCCCCGGCCGGAGCGCCGCCACCGCAAGGGGGCGCCGCTCTGAACCCTCCTACCTCCCCTCGAACCGGGCCGGTCACCTTGCCTGGCAAAGCGCGGTACCGACCGTACAGGGCGGGGCCCAGCCCAGATCGTGCACGGCGCTCCCTGCAGAAGCGCCGCGGCAATGATCCCCGCCGGCCCCCACAGCACACAAAGCGCACCACGCCCCATGAGCTCGCGTCGGCCTAAACGCTGTCCCGGTCAACGTCGATGCTCCACTCGCATGCTAACACCAAGCGTTCCTTTCGTTACTCACAAATCCCATACTCTCCGTTAATACACACTCTCGCGCACCTTCTTGCGCTCTCATTCTACTCGCACACTCCATCATCACACACTCCTCTGCGACACACCTTTCTTCCACGCACTCCTCGCGTGCACTCTCCCCCGTTACGTACTCCATAACACTCGTGGGTGTGCACTCTCGCACATACCCTCTCAGCGCACACCTACCCACGGGTGTGCAATCCCCTGTCACACACCCAATCACGTGCTCCACAACCAACTCAGGTGTGCATTCTCGCACACGCTCATCCATTCCACACTCTGGGTCGCAATCACTCCCACTTTCACACTCTAACACACTCACTCTTCGGCGCACACTTTTTCCTCACACTCGCGCCGTTTCCTTTCGTACATCTCACTTTTACACAGCGCACAAAGGACCTTCCATGAACGCCCGGGTTATGCCGGGATCCCAAGCGCACGAAAAATCCTCTCGCGCCAAATCTTTTCGCGCTATATACAGCCCGGCTTACCTTCGGGATCCTCTTCTCCACATGCACCTGCAAATCTTTATAAGGATTAGCAAGTACGGCATCATGATGTGAACATGGACTTTGCACAATTTCCATTTCTTCCTTCAACGAGTGCTTTTCTAAGTCCGCCGTCTCTTCGAACCCAATTTCCACTATTTGTTTGATTTTAATTTCTCTATTTTCTTTTTCCTTGTTAAGCTCGACGACCGCTGGTGCTAACAAAATAAAATTCTCGACTTCGGCGGTCGCCGACTTCCCCATACCCCGGGTCGCGATCTCTACCCCGGTCCACGTGACTTTGCCTTGCTCAACCCGCGCTCCGCAAGCCGTGCTACCTCGTCGCATATCCCCGCAACCTTTCTGCCCGATCTGCGGTCTCTGTCTCTCCCCAATGCTTTTATTGCATACCTGGCTTCTCCCCTCGCCAACCCCTCATTAATTTCTCGGGCTTGGCCACCCATGTCGTTCAATTTGCCCCCTAATTAGTTCTCTAATCTAATTTGACTTCCCAATTGCTCACTATTGGCCCTCATTTCTCCCATCTCCTTACTCAATACCCCAATTTGCTTTCCCAATTGCTCTCCCATTTTGTTCATTTCCCATTTCGATTCTGTCATGCACGCCCTGATTTGTGCAATGAAGGCTTGCATGTCGCCCACCCCCATTTGCGCAGCGGGCGCGGCCCTCGTCGCCATGTGCGAGGCGCCACCATTTTGTGCACCTGCAACCCCCACTACTGCACCTTCATTACTTTCCTCCTCCATCTCTTCCAATTGTCCCACTTCTTCCCGGGGGTCCTGGGTTATTAACTCTACCTTATTCTCTACCCCCACCGGCATCCAACCGCCTTGGTTATCCATGGCACGATTTAAAATTTAGATGGTAATAATACAATTTCGGCCGCTCGAAATTTTGACCAGATTTTTCCAGATATAAAAAATTTGGTTCGGGTCCAAATCCCACTCTCAGACATCAATTGTTACGGCCAATAGCACAATTGGTGTCCAAAATTTGGTCTACTAAATTTAGTCTCGGGTTCCATATCCCACTCCTTTAACAAGGGGAGATGCAGAAAATAGGGCAAAAAAGGAGAACATTGTCATGGGGACCGCAAGGCTAACCCCTGCTCTTGCAGGGAAAATGGCCTTTTAAAATGCCTGTTGTAGTTGTTGTTGTTGTTCCAAATCCCACTCCTGACACCAATTGTTATGGATCTCGGGGGTCGGCGCTCCCCTTATCAAGGGGGGGGGGGTTAATCCCCTTGTCTTTTTAGCTGGCCGTCCTGAGTCCTGGAAGTTATAACGTCCTTCCCGGCACGGCGTTAGGTAGGGTTTGCTAGGCCTAGGGGTTCGTTGCTACCTAAGTACTAACGCCAGCCGGAAACGAGGGAATAACTCCCGCTCGAACCACAGATGTGTTAGAAAATGCCGAGCGGTTAGCAATCCGCGATCCGAGCTGTTAACAATGAGACTAAACCCGATTCTGAGCAGTTCCTAATCGTGCCACAGGTAGTCAATTGAGAAAAGACGAAAGCAAAGGGATTAAGACGAAACCAGAAAGAACAGGTGAATTTATTACAAACAAAAAGAGAGGAAAGGAAAGAATGTACAAGAAAGGAAGAAGAAGAAGCAGGACACAGAGCAGTCTTAAAACAGTCTTATTCTATACCCCAGACAATCATACACACTCACACGGGGGTTGTAGCTGGTAGGGTGGAAGGTAGATGGATTGTCCGCAATGGGGTCCAGGCTCCAGTCGACTCCAGTCCAGCGGCGAAACCCGGCAGGCAGCTCCGCGCGTAGTTGGACGTGAGCCGACCTTATCTATAGCGGGGGGAAGGCTGGTGTCCCGCAGCGTATGCAATAAATGCACGCCAGTGCCACACGCACCCTCTCCAAGGTTCTCTTATCAAGAGTCCAAGGTGCTCTCCAAGGTTCCCTTCTTTCAATTGTTCTTTGATCAGCGCGCGCTCCCGACAAGTAGTCCGTTCAATAGCGCCGCTCTCGCACGAGTCCTTTTTACCGCCAAACTTCCACTCGAGTGCTGCCGTATCTCTCTCTCACAGGGCTTTGCGTTCGCGCTTATATAACGCGCCCCGCGATCACTACGCGGGCCTCAAGGCCACGCCTGTCGGTCATGTTACATCAGCCCTGGCTGGCTAGTGAGGGCTTACCGGCCACGCCTTTGACGGCTGGTTGACAGGCCACACCTTCTTCTTAGCGTTCCGCCCCCTTTTTCCTCGGACCTGACCGCATGGTTTATGGCGGCGCTTGAGCGAAGGCTAAGGCACCGACTGTAGGGGCGTGTAATGGCGTCGCTTAGAGAGGGAGGTCGCAAACTGGACGGAATTGGGACCTCCTCTTATTTAATTGATGCAACGCAGATTCAACTATTGGAAGCACGGCCTTATCTAAAACACATAATAATGAAATAACTCAGTTCCTATGGTGGCCTACGTGTTGCTTGTGGACTAACTAGGGGTGCTACCTTTAACCTTTAATGTCATATTTACAAGTGATGTCATATTTACAAGTGTGGATTCTAAAACCGCAACACTGCACCCCTCCTTTTTCCAGGCTCGCATGCTCACACCAAGCGTTCCTTTCGTTACTCACAAATCCCATACTCTCCGTTACTACACACTCTCGCGCACCTTGTTGCGCACTCATTCTACTCGCACACTCCATCATCACACACTCCTCTGTGACACACCTTTCTTCCACGCACTCCTCGCGTGCACTCTCCCCTGTTACGTACTTCGTAACACTCGTGGGTGTGCACTCTCGCACATACCCTCTCAGCGCACACCAAATTTGAAGAGCATTTGTATATCAGGTCACTAAATTCAACCACTAACTATGTTTGAGGAAAACATAAGCCATAAGGTCAACATAGGCCAAAGATCAACAACTTAGGTGAAATTTATAAAATGTCCCATTTTAATGTGATTAACTAGAAATTTGAACAGGCTTTGCAAATCAGGTCACTGAATTCAACCACCAATTATTAGCTCACCTGGAACATAGCTCCGGGGGGGGGGGGGGGGTGGGGGGCTTATAGGATGGCATGTCGTCCTTCCGTCAGTCCGTAAACACTTGCAACTTCTTCTTCGAAACTGCTGATGGGATTGTGACCAAACTTGGCACAAATTATATTTGGTATGTTGCAACTCAAGTTTGTTCAAAGCTTGAAAAAAAATCGAGGTCTAAGGAGGTCTACAGAGAAGGGGGTGGAGCCCCTTAAGATATGTATTTGCTCTTTTCTCCAAAACTACACACAATTTTGATGAAACTTAACCACAACCTTCATCACTTGTGATGTATCAAAGTTAGTTCACGGTATTAGAAAAATCGGGATCTATGGGAATCCACGGGCGTAATGTTTTTTTTTTTTTTTGTATACAAGATTGAGGCTCGTGAAAGAGCTAACATTAATCACACAGGAAGACAAACCGACACATAAAACATATAACATGGGGAATGGTAGACAAGATGGGGAGAGGGGGAAGGACACAAACACAACATTTGAGAGCAGGGACATCGAGAGATCTGTGGGAGGGAGAGGGCTTTGGGGGGGGGGAGGCATGGGAAGGGGAGGGGGGGGGGGGGATGGTGGAGGCATGGGAAGGGGAGGGGGGGTGGGAGAGGTATAAAACATATGGACAAATGTTTGTTTGTTTGTTTAAAGTCTTATAATTACGTTAGTATGATTCGACACACTACCCTGTCCCCCAAGCAACCAAGGAAACTGGTTTAAAATACCATGATACTATTTAAAATACCTTTAGTTGGTGTATTCTACTGCATTATTCTACCAGGTGAGTGCCCAGGATTATTGCCCCTATTTTTTAAGGTGAAATTTGTTTGTTATATTGAATTATATTGAGTTAAACATTGAACAAACATATTGAGTTAAACATTGAGAGTGTGGGAAGTGGACATGTATGCAAGAAAACATCCCCGAAAAATGTTATTCATGAATCCTGTGTCTAATTAAATAGATTTCATCAGACAATCACAGTGACGTCACACATCAACTTTATTGGCCTAATGGTTATTATCGTTACAGTTTATGAAGGAACAATCGATTTGTTTTGATCATGAATCATGATGTCATTTGTTTCATTATATGCAATAAATACTTTTCATTCAATTGGATTTCTATGATGACTGTTGAGACAATAATTAAAATACAAGTTTTGACGAAAGTTTTATCTTTGCCATCAGGCGTCAATCAATTAAAGCTTGCAGACCAGACACCCAGTTCAAATTTATCTCCGTCCTGATAAATACATGATCCTTAAATACATGATCTTTCCTTCTTAAATACAGGAAAACTGCATTTCCAAGCTGGCCTCCAAAGCCAGTCGCCGGCTGGGCATCCTCCTTCGTGCAAGGTCCTTCCTTGGCACACCTGAGCTCCTCACCACATACTGTGGGAGCTGTGCTCGCACGATAAAATGGACGACGCCAGGAATAAAGTTTCTCTGAGCTATTTATTCCAAGCTCACTCAAACGAACTCAAAAGCACTGAATCAGCCCATCGAACGGGCGGCAATACATATCAGAAACTCAACACACAAAAGCCACGCCTCTCAGGCGGGGCGTGGTATGCAAATAGATAAGCCACGCCTCTCAACGGGGCGTGGTATGCAAGGCAAGCGTTCGCCCGGTAAAGGCAGGTCTGAACACGCCCGGGCGAGTCCGGACACGTGACCACTCGCCGGTTGCGTCATCGGCCGGTGCAAGGTAATTGTGTCATGCTACCGGTAACCACTACACGCGCCCCCCCAGAATTAACATGCACCGGGAGAGTCAGTTTGAGGGGGGTCTTGATGACCCGGCCGAAACGACCCCTGGCGATTCGTGTGGGGGTGGTAGGTGGCGTGGCGGTGGATGGTCGGGCGGGGGGCCTGGTTGACGGGGACGGCCCCGTCGTGGAGGAAGGGCCAACCGTGGAGGTTGGTCAAGGTCCAAATGGGCCGGCTTGAGGCGGTCCACGGAGATGCGGTCCGGCTTGCCGCCGATGTCGATGGTGAACGACTTGTCGTCCCTCTTCAGGACCCGGAAAGGTCCATCGTACGGCGGCCGGAGCGGTCCCCGGTGTGCGTTGTGCCGGATAAAAACGTACTCCGCAATGCGAAGTGCTGGGGGGACGTGGGGTTGGGGGCAGCCATGGTGGGACGTGGGCACGGGGTGAAATCTCCTGGCGGCCTCCAGGAGTACCGAGCGTTGGCGAGCCGTGGACCAGGGGCCGGTGGCGTCAGGGTTGAATTCGCCTGGCACGCGCAGTGGCTGGCCGTAGACCAGCTCGGCGGTGGAAGCCTGGAGGTCCTCTTTAGGGGCCGTTCGGAGGCCCAATAGGACCCACGTGAGCCTGTCGGACCAACCGTCATCCTGGAGGCTGGCCCTGAGACCGGCCTTCATCGAGCGGTGGAACCGCTCGCACAAGCCGTTGGCTTGGGGGTGGTAGGCCGTGGTGCGGTGAAGCTTGACCCCCAAGGCCTGGGCGACCGCGCCCCAAAGCTCGGAGGTGAATTGCGGGCCTCTATCGGAGGAGATGTCCGAGGGGGCGCCGAAACGGGCAATCCAGGTGCCAATGAAGGCCTGCGCCACGTCGGCGGATGTTGTTGATGCCAGCGGGACGGCCTCCGGCCACCTGGTGGTCCTGTCCACCATTGTGAGGAGGTGGGTGAAGCCCCGCGAGGAGGGAAGGGGTCACACCAGGTCCAGATTGACGTGGTCGAAGTGCCGCGCGGGCACGTCGAATGGTGCCAACGGGGCCTGGGTGTGCCGGTGGACCTTCGCGCGCTGGCAGGTGACACAGGCATTGGCCCAGTCGCGGACGTCTTTACTGAGCCCATGCCAGACGAATTTCGCTGCCACGAGCTTCTGTGATGCTTTCCGGCCCGGGTGGGAAAGGCCGTGGAGGGCGTCAAAAATGTGCCGCCGCCATCGGGTGGGGACGATGGGGCGAGGTTGGCCCAGGGAAACGTCGCACAGGAGAACTGTGCCTGTGTCCTCAAAGGGGACGTCGGCCAACCGCAGGCCTGTGTCCGCTGTCCGGAGGGCTTGCACCGTGGGGTCGGCGGTCTGGTCGGCCGCCATGCGGGCGAAGTCCACACCCAGGTGGACGGCGTTCGCGCCGGACCGGGAGAGGCAATCGGCCACAGCGTTGTCCATGCCCGCGACGTGCCGGATGTCCGTCGTAAATTCGGACATGGCGGAGAGGTGGCGCTGCTGGCGGGCCGACCACGGCTCCGTAACCTTGGCCATGGCGAAGACCAGGGGTTTGTGGTCCACAAACGCCGTGAACGGGCGGCCCTCCAAAAGATGACGGAAGTGGCGAACAGCCAGGTAAAGGCCGAGGAGCTCGCGGTCGAAAGCGCTATACTTGCGCTCGTTAGGGGGAAGCTGCCGGCTGAAGAAGGCCAGCGGTTGCCAAGCTCCGTTCACCCACTGTTCATGCACGGCGCCCACCGCGGTCAGAAGCATCCGTGGTGAGGGCGATGGGTGCGTCGAGCGCCGGGTGCGCCAGCATGGTCCCGTTGGCGAGGGCCAGCCTAGCGCCCGTGAACTCCGCGTCCATCTCTGTGGTCCAGGCGACGTCGTGCTTGGCCGGCTTGCCCCGGAGGGCTTCGTACAGGGGGCGCATGAGTTGGGCAGCACAAGGCACGAACCGGTGGTAGAAATTTACCATCCCCAAAAATTCCTGTAGGGCCTTGATGGAGCGAGGGCGCGGGAAAGTTGTGACTGCCTCCACCTTGGTAGGCAGCGGGACGGCCCCGCGCTTCGTGATGCAGTGCCCCAGGAAGTCGACGGCCGTTACGCCAAACTGACATTTCGCTGGGTTGATGATGAGGCCGTGCTGGCCGAGGTGCTCAAAAAGCGTGCGCAGTTGGACGAGGTGCTCTGCCCGGGAAGTGCTGGCGATGAGAATGTCATCCAGGTAGACGAACAGAAAGGTGAGATCGCGCAGCACACTGTCCATCAGCCGCTGGAAGGCCTGGGCCGCGTTCTTAAGGCCGAACGGCATTCGGAGGAACTCGAAGAGGCCAAAAGGTGTAATTACAGCCGTCTTCGGAACGTCGGCCGGCCGGACAGGTAGCTGGTGGTAGCCCCGAATCAGGTCGACTTTGGAGAAGATCACCCGCCCCGCCAAACGGGCGGAAAAGTCCTGTATGTGTGGTATCGGGTACCGGTCGGGGGTGGTGCCGTCGTTGAGGCGGCGGTAATCGCTGCATGGTCGCCATCCGCCACCTGGTTTGGGCACGATGTGCAGGGGCGAGGCCCACGCGCTATTCGAGCGCCGCACAATTCCCAATCGCTCCAGCGTGTCAAATTCCGCCTTCGCTACGGCGAGTTTGGCCGGGTCGAGGCAGCGAGCCCTGGCGTAGACCGGTGGACCTGTGGTCAGGATGTGGTGTTCGACGCCATGCTTGACGGCGACGGCCGAAAACGTCGGCTGCGTGAGGGCGGGAAACTCTGCGAGTAGGCGGGTGAAATCGTCCACGGCCGGGAGAGCGCAGGCTAGCTTGGTCGGAGCGGAGCCACTCAATGAGCAAGCGAGTGAGCTGAAGGTCTCCGCGTTGATGAGCCGACGCCGTGTGACATCGACCAAAAGCCCATGTGCGCAAAGAAAATCTGCACCCAGCAAGGCCATGGGCACGTTCGCCGTGATGAAGTCCCACCTGAAGCGCTGGCCCCCGAAGCAGAATGCGACGCTGCGCGAACCGAAGGTGCGGATGGAGGAGCCGTTTGCGGCGACCAAGGCGGGGCCGCATAGCGCGGCCTGTTTGTCCTCCACAGAGGCGGGTATCACGCTCAGCTGAGCGCCGGTGTCACACAAAAAAACGCCGCCCGGACGCTGTGTCCGTGATAAACAGAAGGCTGCCTGAATGGCCGACGCTCATGGCAGGTAGCGAGTGCTGGCCTGGTCGTTTCCCGACCCGCCGAAAGTGCACGGTGGGCGGCACGTTCTGGCCTTCTGCCCGAACCTGGCGTGGTAATAGCACATGGTCCGCTCTGGTGGAGGCTCCGGCGGTCGCGTCGGGTTCGGTCGACGGGGCATCGCGGCGGCCGTCAGTGGTGCGGACTCGGCCGGTGGTGGCGCGGGCGTTGCCTCGGTCGGCCCAGGGTCCCAGGCGGCCGCTCCGACATGTCGCCTGGCCGAGAATTTATCGGCCTCCTTGGCCAGGGCGCGAGGGTCCGTGATGGGCGAATTAGCCAAAGCTAACCGTACCTGCCCGGGTAGCCGCTGGAGGAACAGCTCGCGGAAGAGGAAGTCCGGGCTGTGGTCACCGAGAAGAGCAAGCATGTGGTCCATGCTTTCGGATGGACGGGCCTCGCCCAGCTCCGGGAGGTGTAGTAGTTGTCGTGCGCGTTCGGTCTCCGTGAGTCCAAACGCACCGAGGAGTAGGCCTTTGAGCGCGCCGTTTTGTCGGCGTTCGGCGGGTGCTGGAGGAAGCTCAGGACCAGGGCAGCGGAAGAGGCGGTGAGCGCAGAGACCTACGCTACTACATAGGTCTCATAGAGAGGCGGTGAGCGCTACTACATGGTGGTAGCGCGTCGTGTCCTCCGTAATTTTCCGCAGGGCGAATTGAGAATCGGCTTGAGCAAACCAAACGGCCGCGTGAGATTCCCAAAAGCCCGGGAGCTTCAAAGCTCCAGCTGACTCCATCGCCGTGTTCGTAGAAAGGGGTCACCAATTGTGGGAGCTGTGCTTGCACGATAAAATCGGACAAAATGGACAACGCCAGGAATTAAGTTTCTCTGAGCTATTTATTCCAAGCTCACTCAAACGAACTCAAAATCACTGAATCAGCCCATCGAACGGGCGGCAATATATATCAGAAACTCAACACACAAAAGCCACGCCTCTCAGGTGGGGCGTGGTATGCAATTAGATAAGCCACGCCTCTCAACGGGGTGTGGTATGCAAGGCAAGCGTTCGCCCGGTAAAGGCAAGTCTGAACACGCCCGGGCGAGTCCGGACACGTGACCGCTCGCCGGTTGCGTCATCGGCCGGTGCAAGGTAATTGTGTCATGCTACCGGTAACCGCTACAATACAAAACTTTCATCCGCAGCTTGATGGAATACTGTTCTCCCCTCTGGGCTGGTGCTCCTGCCTCACACCTAGCTCGGTTCTCTACTGTAGTTGTGCTTCCCTCCATCTCCTCCTCTTGTCTCCTGCTCTCTTTATTATGTGTTGTATGTGTTAGCTCTTACACGAGCCCCGAATTAGTATTCAAAAAAAATCGAATGGACGGCACACACATAAATTCCTCACGCTGTATGCCAAACACCGGCTTGATACATTTATGGCTCGGTAGAGATTCAAACCTAGGCTGGACAGGTCAGAGGCAAGTGTGTATACAAAATAATTCGAACCCAAGCCACGTACATAATAAATCTAACCCCAGGCCACCACGTAATAGATAAAACCCAGGCCACGTACGTAATAAATCAAACCAAGGCCACATTTGCAAAAAATCAAACCCAGGGCACATTTGTAATAAATCAACCCTGGGCCACATTTGTAATAAATCAAACCCAGGCCACGTACGTAATAAATCTAACCCCAGGCCACCACGTAATAGATAAAACCCAGGCCACGTACGTAGTAAATCAAACCCAGGCCACGCACATAATAAATCAAATCCAGGCCACATTTCCAAAAAATCAAACCCAGGCCACGTACGTAATAAATCTAACCCCAGGCCACCACGTAAAAGATAAAACCCAGGCCACGTACGTAGTAAATCAAACCCAGGCCACGTACGTAATAAATCAAACCCAGGCCACATTTGCAAAAAATCTAACCCAAGCCACATTTGTAATAAATCAACCCTAGGCCACATTTGTAATAAATCAAACCCAGGCCACGTTCGTAATAAATTAAACCCAGGCCACATTTGTAATAAATCAAACCCAGGCCACATCTATCTACTATATAAGAGAGATGTCTGTCTGTCTGTCTGTCACCATTTTTCTCAGAGATGGCTGAACGGATCTTCGTCAAACTTTCAGAGGTTCATCAGTGAGTGCCTGGGAGTGTATTAGGCCCAAAAAAATTTTTTTTTGAAAAAAAAAAGTGTTTTTTTGGAGTTAAAAAAAAAATCGATCGATAGAACCGAAGCTTTTTAAAATTAATGACAGTTATATACAAGTACACATTCGCATCAATAAATACAAAACAATCACCAGACATTTGAACACAAATAAATCAAACAATTCCGGAAGTGTACGAAGTTGGTAGTACGGCTTCTTCTTCTTCCTGTTTGGCATCACAACGCAGAAACAGGATGAACGCCATATTCACCAGCATATATTTAACGAAAAGGTGATGAACCCCCTTCCTCCCCTGCCTCCCCTCCCCCCCCCCCCCATTCCCCCCTTCCCCTCCTCTTCTCCTTCCCCTCCTCAAATCCCTCAAATAAATCAAACCCAGGCTACACTTGTAATAAATCAAACCCAGGCCGTGCATATAATAAATCAAATCTAGGCCACGTACGTAATAAATCAAACCCAGGCCACGTACGTAATAAATCAAACCCAGGCCACTACATAATAAATCAAACCCGGGCCACGTACGTAATAAATCAAACCCAGGCCACGTACGCAATAAATCAAACCCAGGCCACGTACGTAATAAATCAAACCCAGGCCTTGTACGTAATAAATAAAACCCAGGATACACTTGTTAGAAATCAAATCCAGGCCGTGTACGTAATAAATCCAACCCAGGCCCCATACGTAATAAATCAAACCCAGGCCACGTACGTAATAAATCAAACCCAGGCCGTGTACGTAATAAATAAAACCCAGGATACACTTGTTAGAAATCAAATCCAGGCCGTGTACGCAATAAATCAAACTCAGGCTACGTATGTAGTAAATCAAACCCAGGCCATGTACGTAATAAATCAAACCCAGGCTACACTTGTTATAATCAAACCCAGGCTGTGTACGTAATTAAACTTACTCACCACAGGCAGGTTGGTGGTCTTTCTGTCTTCTGCCGACTCCTCTCCGGCCTTGCTCCCCCAGCTCTATCTGGCCTCTGTCCCCCAAATATTCCTACAGGTCGCACAAGATCTGCCAGCAACCCTCTTATGGTTAAACTGCCAAAATCAAGACTCTCTGCTCACCTTCACTCCTTCATTCCTCTTTTCTATCGCCTCTGGAACAAACTCCCACACTCTCTTCAATCCCACTCCTCCCTCCAGGTCTTTAAAACAGCTGTTCACTACCATCTCTTATCTTCCACCATCCAAAACCTTGATCTTTTCTACCCCCGCGAATTCACCCCAGATCCACTTTTTTGAAATACCAACTTCTTTCCTGGAAGTCCTTGCAGTGTCCTTGTGTTATATACTTCTCCCCCCCCCCCCCCTTCCCACGCCTCCTCCCCTCAAGTCTTCTCCCTCCCACAGATCTCCCGACGTCCCTGCTCTCAAATGTTTGTGTGCTCCCCCCTCTCTCCCCATCTTGTCTACCGCTCCACTTATTATATGTTTTATGTGTCTGTTAGATTTTTTGTGTGATTAATGTTAGCTCTTTCACGAGCCTCGATCTTGTATACAAAATAAATATATATATATATATACTGTATATATATATATATACTGTATGTATATATATATATATATATATATATATATATATATATATATATATATATATATATATATATATGTATGTATGTATATATATATATGTATGTATATATATATATGTATATATATATATATATATATATCAAACCCAGACAACATACGTAATAAATCAAACCCTGGCCGTGTACGTAATAAATCAAACCCAGGCCTTGTACGTAATAAATTAACCACGAACAAAATAATTTCGTGTACCTAATAAGTCGATCGACCCGATCTAAAGGCAGTGTAGTTACTAACTATTGGTGTCATCTGACCGTTTAAAGCGACATTCTTCAATTTCTTTAAAATCTGTGGCAGACGGAACTGTAATTGTCCTGACTCGACATCGTGAAGACGACATTCTCCAAGTTGCAACATGTTCAGTCTCACGTATCCAGGCGGCAGTTTGTATCAATTCGTTATGGCATGACCCCATTTAACTGTGCATAAGACTGGAAAGATTATGTGTGGTGCGAATTTGTCGCCACCAAGCGCAGTCGCCATCTTTGGATGCCCACTCGTAGCAGATACATTTAGACCTGCGTGCTGTGCGTACTTTCCTCGACTTTGATTAATTTTACTGCTCTGGCTGCAAAATGCCCAACTGTGTCGCCATAAAGTGTCCAAATCATTCAGAAAAGGATTTGGAATGACATTTCACGAGTAATTATGAAGTTCATTCAGGATTTACGTGAAATTAATGTGTGAAGATAGATTAAGTTTAGCTTTGTGCTCGAGCAAAGCACAAAGCTCGAGCTTGCCGCTTTGTCCCACTCCCATCTGTGACAAACGATGTAATGATTTGTCGACATTGTAAATAAGAAATCTGCACGAACTGAAAACTGTATAAATACAGTCTTTCGAATAAAAAACCCACTTGTGACTCTTCAATAATAAATGTTCATTTTAAGTTGAAAGTCAAAGTCGATGTGCACACTTTCTCACATGAACAAAACGCAACGCGGGCCGTGATGAATCATTCACTGGGCCTAGCAACATGGCTGTGCGGTGGCGACACAATGCCAATGGTGCGTACAACTTGAAAAGCCATAATTCTTCCAGTCTTACATACAGTTCAGTGATTGACGGCAGAAGAGTGTTACAGAAGCGACCACTTGAGAATCCAATGAAGTATCTGCAAATACAATAGCAGCTTCTCCGCCCTCTATTTTTAGTACAATGATATATCCTCAATGGTGTAGTTGGCAACAGAGCCTGTGTTGTTTGTGTTTTAATTTGTATTCCATCTTACTTAAATAACGCCTTCATTTTTATATATTGGCGGTGCATTTTGCATCCTGACAGAATAAAAACTAAAATTATTTGTGCGGCTTGTACCTCTGCTACGACATGATAATAACTCAGGTAAATCGCTTTATCATTTTCTTTTCATTTTCCGTCATTTTCTTTGTCTTTTATTTTTCCTTTTTAATCTTAGCTTGTTGATTCACATTGTCGGCGATGTCAGCATTAGACGCTACATTAAAAAATACCTATACGTACTTAGGCGGTGTATTGGCTTACATGGGAGTTGCCATTAGTTGGATTCTAAATAATATTTTGCTTGCGCTGAAGGTGTTTGAACTTCGAAACACTTGAATCAGTGGTGGTTTTGATAGGCAAAGCAACCTGTCTGCTTACGAAATCGTTCGGTCGCTTATTTAAATGTTTCGATTGACTTGTATCGTTGGGAGTGCCATATTGGTAGCGTCGGCTTCCTGCTTTATCGGATTTCTCCTCAGCTCGTCCTGCACCAGCGAGAACCCGAGCAGAGATAGGCACGGCTTTGGGGGTATCTGTTGCTTTGGGATATATGTTGCTTTGGGGTATATGTTGCTTTGGGGTATATATATGTTGCTTTGGGGTATCTGTTGCTTTGGAGTATCTGTTGCTTTGGAGTATCTGTTGCTTTGGGGTATCTTGGTATTATTGAGGCAAATTTCAGATTGAGGGAAATTTCAGATTCTAATGGTCAAATTTCCACCATAACTGCATACGTTCTAAGTAGATGGCTGCCCATTCACAAATATGCAGAATTGTTCAAATATAAAGCTCTGACTAATATAATTCGGAGAACGCTTGGATTCGGAAGAGGGTCAGAGAGCGGTATTCAGGATTGCAAAGCAGATAGCAAAAGAGAGGTGTGATGTGATGGGGGTGAGTTGCTTGAAGGATGAAGTGGGACAAATCATTGTGGACCCAGATGGAATTAAAGGAAGATGGAAAAGATATATTATGGAAATGCTGTTGAATACAGAGAATGAATGGGATGGCAACATAGAGAGTAACCCAGTTTTAGGACCGGCAGAGAAGATAACTGAGAAGGAAGTTGGGGTGTGAAGAGAATAATAATAATAATAATAATTCATTTATTTTGTATAGCACTTTTCATGAAGCCCAAAGGCGCTTTGACAGAGTGCAAAACATAATGCATAACAAAACATGAAAACGAGTGCAAAAAGACAAGAATCAATAGGGAAATATTTAAAGCAAAAGGAGGGAGAAGGAGAAGTGATAGTCAGGGGTTAAATGCTGTGGGTTGAATGTTGAATGCAGTGCTGAACAGGTGGGTCTTGAGTGATGTTTTGAATGTGGTGAGTGAGGAGGAGTCTCTGATGGTGTGAGGTAGTGAGTTCCAGAGGGTGGGAGCAGCGATGGAGAAGGCCCTGTCCCCCCAGGATCTGAATTTGGTCCGGATGGGGGGGGGGGGGTCAGGAGGTTTGTACCAGCAGAGCGGAGGTTGCGGGTGGGAGTGTGTCTGGAGAGGAGGTCAGCCAGGTAGGATGGGGCCAGGTTATGGAGGGCTAGGTTATGGAGGGCTTTGTAGGTCAAGAGGAGGATTTTGTACTGGATTCTCTGGGATATGGGGAGCCAGTGAAGCTTATAAAGGACGGGGGTGATGTGGTCACGGGTCCGGGAATGGGTGAGTAGACGGGCAGCGGAGTTCTGAATGTATTGGAGTTTATTGGTGATTGTTGAGGGTGAACCATAGAGGAGGCTATTGCCGTAGTCCAGACGGGAGGTGATGAAGGCGTGGATGAGGGTTTCTGCAGCCGTGGAGGAGAGGGATGAGCGGAGACGGGCGATGTTTTTCAGGTGAAAGAAGGCTGTCTTTGTGATCTGTTTAGTGTATTTGTCGAAGGAGAGGGTTTGGTCAAAGATGATGCCAAGATTCCGGATGAGAGGGGAGGTGGATACTGGGATACCGTCGATGTTGAGGGCAAAGTTATGGGTGGATTTTGTGAGCGTTTTTGGGCCAATGATGATTATTTCAGATTTATCACAGTTAAGTTTGAGGAAGTTGATTTGAAGCCAGGATTTTATTTCAGAGATGCAGTTTGTCAGGATAGAGTGGGTGTCGGTGGAGACGGACTTGGTGGAGATGAAAAGCTGGATGTCATCGGCGAAGCAGTGGAATTGGAGACCATGACGGCGGATTAAGTGACCGAGGGGGGACAGGTAAAGGATGAAGAGGAGGGGGCCAAGAACTGAACCTTGGGGGACACCTTGGGGGAGGGGAGCAGTGGGGGATTTGCAGTTATTGATGGAGATGAACTGGCGTCTGTCAGAGAGGTATGATTTAATCCAAGAGAGGGCAGTGCCGGTAACGTTAAAGGTGGATTCAAGTCGGGTGAGGAGGATGGTGTGATCGATGGTGTCAAAGGCAGCGCTGAGGTCGAGGAGGACGAGAATGTTGAGGTTGCCAGCGTCAGAGGAGAGGAGAATGTCGTTCGTGATTTTGAGGAGAGCAGTTTCAGTACTGTGGTTGGAGCGGAATCCGGATTGGAATGTTTCATACAGGTTATTGGCAGAGAGGTGATGTTTGAGTTGAGTGGCTACAGCGCGTTCCAAAACTTTCGACAGAAAGGGTAGGTTGGAGATGGGTCTGAAGTTGTTTAGGGTGTCAGGGTTTAGACCAGGTTTTTTTAGAATGGGGGTAACAGCAGCAATTTTGAGGGATGGTGGGACGATGCCTGTAGACAGGGAGGAGTTTATTGTTGCAATGATAAGTGGAGAGAGAGCAGGGAGGGAGGCCTTGACAAAGCTGGAAGGGATGGGGTCAAGAGTGCAGGTGGCAGTTTTCATTCCTATGAGCAGAGAGGTCAGTAGGGGAGACTGGGGAGAATTGAGACAGGGGAAGGCAGGATAAGGGGGGGCAGGTGGTTGGAGGGGGAGCGGGTGCGGCGGTGGTCAAGCTGTTGTAGATGTTGTCAATTTTGCGTTGGAAGAAAGAAAGGAAGGAGATGCAGTTGTCTACTGTGAATGACTGGGTGGTGGTGTCCAGGGGGCGGAGGAGTTTGTTTATTGTCGAGAAGAGTGCTTTTGGGTTTCCGGAGCCAGAGTGGATAATTTGAGAGTAGTACGCGGAGCGGGCGTGGGAGAGGGCATCTTTGTAGTGTTGTAGGTGGTCCTTGTAGGCTTGGGAGTGAACTGTGAGACCTGTTTTATTGCGGAGTCTTTCAAGTTGGCGGGCACGAGTTTTCATCAGGCACAGGGGTAAACCAGGGAGCAGAATGGGTGAAAGAAACTGTTTTGGTTTTTACAGGTGCAATCTGGTCAAGGCAGGAGGAGAGAGCGTGGTTGTAGTAGTCAGTGAGGTCGGAAGGGGTGTGGAGGTCAATGAAGGGAGAAGTGGACATTTTTTCAGAGAGGGTGGATGAGAATGAGGTAGGTGAAAGAGCGTTTAGCTTACTGAAGTTGATAGTGCGATAATGTCTTGGTGTTGGGGTGGGGATGTTGATGGTCATAGTGATGGCTAAGTGGTCAGAGAGGGTGAGGTCGGAGCCAGAGAGATGGTGCAAAATTAATCCAGTGGAGCAGACAAGGTCCAAAATGTGACCACGGATATGCGTAGGAAAGTTGACATGTTGAGTGAGGTTAGATCAGGTGAGTAAATCAGTGAAGTCAGTGGTTATTGTGGAGTCAGTGGAGTCCATGTGGATATTGAAATCACCAAGGAGGAGGATTGAGGGGGAGAGGGAACATAGCTGGGTCAGAAAGTAGGAGAAGTCAGACAGGAATAATGGGTGTGGTTTGGGAGGGCGGTAGACGACAGCCATGACTGACTGCGTGCGACCAGAGAGTTTAAAAGCCAGGTGTTCAAAGGATGAGGATGAGGCGATGGCGATGGGGATGAGGCTGGTCCTGATGTCTTGACGGTGGATAACGGCAATTCCACCACCTCGGCCCTCCGAGCGTGGTTTATTGACGTAGGAATATCCATTGGGTGTGTTGAGGTTGAGCGTGTAGTAGTCCAGTGGTTGTTGCCAGGTTTCGGTGAGACAGAGAAAGTCCAGTTTGTTATCCAGGATGTATTCGTTCAGGATGAGGCATTTGTTGTTGAGGGACCGGGTGTTGAACAGGGTGAGCCTGATGTTGTTTTGAACAGCGGGGATGAATTCAGGTGATTTAGCCAGGGTTCGCAGGCAGGAGGTGCGATTTTGTGCGTTGCCGTGACTAGGTGCGCTGGGACGATGAGTGGGAGTGCGCTGAGCCGACCAGAGGACGGGGATGGAGTGACCTGATTGTACATATACAAACTTACGACCGGAGCCACGGTGAATGTACCTGGGTCGTCGGAGGAGTCCATTTGATTTGATGGCAGAGATGCATGATGGGGTGGAGCGGGTATTGAGCAGAAGGAGCCTTGTGGCGGAGTACTGCAGAGCCATGCCAGGCAGGAGCGGAGAGGCGAGCACGAGGCCAAGGTTGAGGAGGTGAAACAATGGTCCCAACGCACGGAGCAGGCCCAAGGAAACGAAGGAGACGAAGGAGCCAGGTAGGTGAAACCAGGAGCAGAGTCGGGACCAAGCAGAGGGCAGACAGGAGCAAAGAGACGATCACGAGGCCAAGGTTGATCACGGCAAAGCGCGAAATGCAGCGGCAATCAACCGCCGCCGCTACAAATCAAGATCACGGCGGGAAAACCACCGCCACACCGCTGCGAAGGACACAACCCACGAGAGCGTGCCCGAGGAAACGGCGAGCAGGCGAAGGAGCCGGGTAGGCGAAGCAGGGAGCAGAGCCGGGACTATGCGGAGGGCAGACTCAATGGCCAAAAAAATCTGCACGACCACCAAAAAAGCAAGCCACAGACAGTGGCCCAGTCAAAGAAGCGGCGAGCATGTGACGCCTGTGTCCTCTTCAGACCGGACCGGAAGCGGAAGCCCTTGACAGAGATCTGTAATCTGGTGGTGAAAGAAGGCCGCATTCCAGTGGATTGGGAACTGAGTACCCTTGTCCCTCTATACAAGGGGAAAGGTGACCCTCTGGAGTGTGGCTCGTACCGAGCGATAAAGTTATTGGAGCATGGAATGAAGGTATTGGAAAGGGTGTTGGAGAGGAGGATAAGGAAGAAGGTGAATATCGACGAAACGCAGTTTGGATTTATGCCAGGAAGAGGAACGACAGACGCGCTCTTTATTGTGAGGCAGTTGCAGGAGAAATACATGGAGAAGAGGAAGAATTTGTTTCTTGGGTTTGTTGATCTGGAGAAAGCATTCGATAGGGTTCCACGCAAAGTATTGACATGGGCATTGAGGAAGTTAGAACTGGAGGAATGGTTGATCAGAGTTGTGATGGCAATGTACAAAAGAGCGCGCACAGCTGTAAGGACGAAGGACGGGAACAGTGGTGAGTTTGAGGTGAAGGTGGGAGTGTATCAGGGGTCGGTACTAAGTCCACTACGATTTGTAGCTGTGATGGAGGTGCTGGCTCAGAACGTAAAGGAGGGTTTACCGTGGGAGTTGTTGTATGCAGATGATCTGGTGTTGATTGCGGAAAGTATGGATGGACTGAAGGAAAAGATGAACAAGTGGAAGGAATGTATGGAGACAAAAGGTCTGAAGGTGAATATCGGAAAGACGAAGGTGATGGCAAGTGGTAAAGCATGTGGTGAGGTGGAAAGAACTGGGAAGTAGCCATGTGCTGTGTGCAGGAAGGATGTCGGAGTGAACTCCATTCAATGTACAATGTGCGCTGAGTGGGTTCATCAAAAATGTAGTGGTCTGAGAGGGTCATTAACCAGTGTGGCAGCTACATTCAAATGTAAGGTGTGCACAGAGGGAGCTGCAGATGGAGGAAATGTTGAGTTGGATCTTGGAGACGGCGTGAAGCTGGAAGGTGTGAAAAAATTTTGCTGCCGCGGAGACATGCTGAATGGAGAAGGTGGATCAGACTCAGCAACGGTTGCTAGAGTGAGATGTGCATGGAAGAAGTTTTGGGAACTGAGTGGCATGCTGATGAGGAAGGGAGTGTCGTTGAAGCTGAAGGGAAAGGTGTATGCTGCATGTGTGAGAAGTGTTATGATTTATGGGAGCGAGACATGGGTAATGAACGTAGAGCAGCAACGAAGGCTGCAAAGGGTGGAAATGCGAATGGTTCGGTGGATGTGTGGAGTATCGTTGAGAGAGAGGAGGAAGACAAATGATGAATTGCGAAAGATGATGTGAATAGAGCCTGTGATTGATGCTGTGAAGAACAGGTTGAGATGGTTTGGTCATGTGTTGAGGAAGGATGAAAGAGACTGGTTGAGAAGAGTGATGGAAATGAATGTAGAAGGAAGTAGAGGACGGGGAAGACAGAGAAAGACTTGGCTAAAGATGGTGGAAGAAGAAATGTGGACAAGGGGGTTAACAAGGGGAGATGCAGAAAATAGGGCAAAATGGAGAAGATTGTCGTGAGGACCACAAGGCTAACCCTCGCTCTAGCAGGGAAAATGGCCTTGAAATGCATGTTGTTGTTGTTGTTGTTGTTGTTGTATTCAAATATAAAGCTCAAATCTTTGGTAATTTGTTTTTGCATCATTTTTGAGATCGCCATATTAAAGATATTTTTAAATTTGGGGGGCGTGGGCTGAGGGGTGATTCTATCAGAACGCTATTGTATGATGCAGATTGGTGATTCCTAAAAAGTTTTCAACTGTTCTGTTGCTCTAGTATCACACGCATCTGTTATGTTGCTCTCGCATCGCATGCAACTGTTCTGTTGCTCTCGCATCGCATGCAACTGTTCTGTTGCTCACCCTCTTCTTATACCAGCTCTCCTCTGGTCTTGCTCTCTCAGCTCTCCGACCCTCCCCAGGATGTACACGGACATCCAGTAACCCTCTTTTCATGTTAAATTACCAAAATCAAGGTTTACCACACACCTCTACTCCATGGTCATGGTTTGGCACCACCATGTCAACCCTACCTGAGATCTTAAGCCTCAGTCACCATACAAAACCCAACCTGTTTACCTACAGGATACTGTTTCCTCCTGACCTCTTCTTCTTTGTGCATTGACTTGCATGTTTTGTTTAAGAGTTGCCCTGCTGGGTTCATACATTCAGTCAGTTGTTCTTCCATGAGCCTCGACTTTTTAAGTTTAATGGTTTATCTTTCTAGCGTCACCATGAGATCATTTGTAGTTCTTTATAACCTGGTCATTCTTGTTTCATTTTATCCATAATTCAGATATGTTGGCATTTATCTTTTGAATGGATAAATGTTTAATGGAGTCTTCATCACACAGGGACTTCGATGATTTTGGAATGTTTGCAGTTCATCTTAACAAAGGTGGTGCGGATGAAAGTGGGATGTGGGTTGGAATAAATGTGGGTTTATGTGGGTTGATTCCGACTTGGATCACTATCGCTTGAAACAAGGCAGGAAACACTATATATATATGTATATATATATATATATATATATATATATATATATATATATATATATATATATATATATATATATATATATATATATATATATATATATATACACACACACACACATTTGTCTTTTTGGTAATTCTTCAGGTGCACTTTCTGTGTATTCCTTCAGCATGGACGCAGAGCTTGCAGCCCGGCATGAAATATTCAAGGCTCAGAACAAGTCTTGCTTCATCCTCGGTGCGTCGGGAGAGACGGGACGGGTCCTCCTCCATGAGATCGTAAAGAGCGGCCTCTTTTCTAAGGTCACGACTATAGGCAGAAGGGAACTGCCCTTTGAAGACCACTTGTACAAGGATGTGGTAATGCGTATTTTTTATTTTTTTTTACTTTTTGAACATTATCCGGATTTTGCGCAACCTCTAGCCTGTGGAATTTCTCACATAGGTTCAGAAGATCGTGGATTTTGAAAATCTTTCCAATTACGCAGATGACTTTAAGGATCATGATGTGGGCTTCTGCTGCTTGGGAACCACCAAAGCCAAGTCTGGGGCTGTGAGTTCTTCCTTATCTTGCATTGCTTCTAATCCAATCCCTTATTGCATGTTCTGCCTTCAACAAACCATCATCGTCAATCTGCTTTCCTTTTGCTTTGAGGACACTTCCTTTCCTTTCGGCGAAATTTGGTTGGTGTGAAACAGGTCGAAATTTATCTTGCATTTATCTAACAGAGGACCTTTTAAGATGATCCATCTGGTCTCCTGGATAGTCTTTTCGCACACTGCCAATAGATCTCGGACAGTATTCATTGCGAGAGTTCTGGCAGATTGCATGCTGTGGCGTTTCTCAGTAGGATTAGAAACCTAATTGGGATTATCCCGTCTTTGCACTATTCATTACAGCAATTCCATAGTGGGATTTTTGTCATCATTGGCTTAGGCGTAAAAATATCGTAAAATAGGCTCGTAAAAATATCAGATGGATACACACACAAAACAAGCCAACCCACATCTGCCGTTAGTATGTTGCATTTATTTATTGGCACTATATTTGGATGGCCTGCTCCATGTAACTTTATTTCTTGTAAATCGTACATCCTCACTTCACCTTCATCAGTCTTGTATCTGTGTATTTTCAGTGAGGGCCTCGTATGCGCATTGCATGGATTAAAATATTGAAATTAGGGGACGCACACGAATGTGAGGAGTGTTCAAAATGTTCCAATAATGAGATATGATGGTCCAATAAGCACTTCTCTTTTTTTTTTCTTTTTTTTTTGCAATCGATTTAAGGACAGCTAATTGGTGAGGATATACTCTCCCTTGCTAATATATGTGTATATTTAGTATACAAAACTTTTTTAACCACCGACAATGCCTGGCAGGATGGCCTCGAGGTCTGTACTGTCTCGCCTGGTTATATGGACCACGAGGACAATAGTATCCCGATGATTCATCAATGTGTGCGCCATCCCCTCAGATGGAAGTTAAGCAGGCGTACCATCTGCAGACATTAGTTGGTGGACGTCAAAGACCCCTTGGTGTCCATCGCGAAGAGTTGGCGAGCTATCGCCAGCACTCTGGCCAAATTCCAAATTGCTATCCTAACCAGCAGAGGGCATCGCATCAGCGTCACAGCCATGCCTTCAGCCAATGTTCCTACTCCACAGCCTTATGCTGCATATAAACGAAGAAGAATATTATATGATGCAAAGAACAGTTAAATATCATGTGAAGTTGATATTTTCCAGCTATGTGCTCCCTAAAGATGTTGCTTGATTAAAACAACCACCCCCACCTCTCCCCCACCCCCTCCAACCTCAAAACCTTCACTGTCACCTCCCCCAACTTAACTTAACTCAACTCCCTCGACCCAAAGTCCTCGACTCCCTCGACCCAAAGTCCTCGATTCCCTCGACCCAAAGTCCTCGACCACAAAGTCCTCGACCCCAAAGTCCTCGACCCCAAAGACCTCGACTCCAAAGTCCTGGCCAAAAATATTGGCACCCTTGCACTTTTTTCCAATAATGCAGCATTTCTTCCAGAAAATTGTTGAAATTAAAAAATCTTTTGGTATCCTCATTTGTATTTCTTTGGTTTGCAGTGGAACAAAACAAAAAAAGCTGAAAAAATTACTAAATCTTAGCTCATTAATCCTAATCTTCGCTTACCGGTATGTATGTATATATTGTTGCGGTTTTGCGAATAGAGGATAACCCCCGTCGTAGGTAGTTGCACCACAACATGTAGCCTCGTGTAGTTCAGTTATTTCTTATTAAATGTTAAGCATAGTCTCCTTTCCTGTGTTGGTATGCGTTGAGCAGGCCAGTAAGTGTAGGCCTGGAACAAGTCTGGAAGGCCAAGGGAGGAGCTGCCGGGGAGTGGTCGTTAAGCGGTGAGCTGCCAATCGGAGCTCAAGGGGAGTGGCTAACAACAGCAGCCAGAGGAGGGGCTTGGAACATTCGGGTAAGACTCTGGGGCGGGGCTATAAAACCCTGCCCCGGGCCCCCCGCACCAGTCAGTCAGAGAGTGAGAGTGCCCCCAGAGAGCCAGTCTACGAGTCAGTCAGAGAGTGGGAGTGCCCCAGAGAGCCAGTCTACAAGTCAGTCAGAGAGTGAGAGTGCCCCAGTGAAGTCAGTTGGAGTGAGTCTCAGTCGATGAGTGCCCCAGTGAGTCACGAGTCTACGAGTCACGCAGTGAGTCAGAGAGTGCCCCTGCGCCAGTCGGACTGAGAGAGAGAGTGTCAGAGAGAGAGTGTCCCAGTGACCCAGTGAGTGTGATAGTCAGAGCTTCTGTCTAAGCGGTCTGTGCACGAACTCTCCTTGCCCTGCGCTCTGCGGCTGTTAATAGCGCTTGCGAAGACTATCCATCCCGGGGCCACAGACACCAACGAGCTCCCTACACACGTGCCGCGAACACTTCGAGGGCCACGCCCGTCGAGCTGACCCGGGGCGAACGGCGCCAAGGACGCGTTTGGAGCGAGTACCTTTCCTTCCTTCTTTTCCCTGCGTGAGTGAGTGGGCCCTTGTCCGGGCATTAAGTAAGATTGACGAAGTATCTGCTCTGTGTCTCTTCTCTTTACCCTGATCACTGTATAATTGTAAATAAACATGTGTTCTTCCTTCCATTTGACCATGCACGTCATTTCATACCATTGGCCTAGCATCGCATGAATAAAACCGCTCAAATCGGGTTGAATAAGAAATAACGGCACGAGTCACGTGACACGCAAACCGCTCGGCGTATCTGACTAGCGTGGCTTGTGCGAGGTCGAGCACCTGTCTTCGTGGCAGCGTGTGTACCAAAGGTACGTGGGGATTCGACCCGATACCCTTCCGCACGCTCGCGACGGCGGTGGCGGCTGGAATTGCTCTGCAATCCGCCCCACGAGTATAAAGTGGGTCGTGGACTCGAAGGCCCGAAGGCAGAAAAGGGTTTAACCCCCTTCTGTACGTCGACGGGCTCGAGAGATCCGCAACAAATTGGTAGTCAGGTTTGGGATTTGAACCCTGACAAAAAAAAAAAAAATTTGGACACCAACAAATTGGTGTCCCGGAGTGGGATAATTGGACCTACAGTGCGCTTCACGCACTCGAACGAAATTACGAATGGACGAAATTTAGTAGTTTTTAAAATCAAATTTATATTTATACAATGGCTGGCCAAGACGGTCAAATGCCGGTGGGAATAATAGACGAGGAAGAACTAATGGCCCAGGACTAGCAGGGACAGTTGGTAGTGGAGGAAGCAGAAGAGGGTGTGGCAGTTGGTAACGAAAATGGCGGCGCCTCGCACGTGGCAGCGGAAGCGTGGTGCCAGTGTACTGGGGCTTATTCATGACCCAAATCCGGGCATATATGATCAAGTCGGGTGAAGAAATGAATAAGATAAATGGGGAAATGGATGCCCAGGGGGACAAATCCACCCGGGAAATGAAATAAATTGGGGACAAATCCACCCGGGAAATGAAAGGGATGAAGGATGGGTTCGAAAAGAAAATGGATGCCCAGAGGGACGAAATAAAAGAATCCAGGTGTGAAATGGAAAAGATGAGGGCAGCATCAAAGAGGGATATTTAAAAAATGGGGGAGGACATTGGGCGCAAGCTGAGCGGGAAGGTCGCGGTGGTACGCGACGAGGTGACGCGGTGCAGGGAGCGCGTGGGGAGCGAGCTAGAGCGGAGGACAGCCAAGTTGACCGGGGCTATGGGAGTCGCGACGCGGGGTGTAGAGGAGCCGACGATCGTCGAATTGGAAAAGAAAATTTCAGGGGCGCCGACGATCGTCGTGGTAGAAAAAGAAATAATTGGAATAAAAAAGACGGGAGGAGAGACAGAGTAAATCACGGGAGGTGGTCATGGAGCCTGGACAAAGTCTGTGTTTGCACCGTGATGCCGTGCTTGCTAACCCCCTAAAAGGTTTGCAGGTGCTGGCGGAGAAGCCGGGGAAGGAGAGCCCCGAGGTGAGTAGCGCTAATGGAGGGAATGTGTGTGGCGCGAACGGGTGCTCGGCGCGCATGGGCGAGAAACGAGACCCGGGCGTTCGCGGAAGGCCCATTGTGCGGTGTGAGAGGGAGTGCGTACCGGAGTGCATTGAGAGAGATTGCATACTGGAGTGTTTGGAGAAGGAATGCGTACTGAAGTGTGTGAAAGGCGTGAGTGCCCCTAGGTGTGCAGGTACGAGTACGGAGTGTGAGGGAGAATGCACACCCGAGTGTGTAAAAGAAGAGTGTGCACCGGAGTGTGAGCGAGAATGCACAACGGAGTGTGTGGGGAAAAGTGTGCACCGGAGTGTGCGATGATTGTGCAAAAGAGGAGTGCAAGAAAGAATGCACAATGAAGTGTGTGGGGGGTGCGTGTGCGCCTGGTTGTGCGATAGCGGAGTGTGTGAAGGGCGCTTGTGCGCCTGGGTGGTGTGCACCGGAGTGTGCAATAGCAGAGTGTGAGGAAGAGTGCACAACAAAGTGTGTGTGGGGCGCGTGTGCGAGTGTGGAGTGGGTCGGGCGTGGTGAGGACGCGGCTCAAGCATCGACACCGACCGGGGTAGCGCTTAGTGGGACGGGTAGCGAACGCGAGCCCCCGGTGACTTGTGTGCTGCAGGGACCGGAGGGGATCGGTGCTGCGTCGGTCTCACAAGGACCGGCATGCACGATTCGTGCCGGCCCCCGCACTGTATGGTTGGCGCTGTATGGCGGCAAGGGCGATCGGCCGGGTTCAAGCGGAGGTATGAGGGATCGGAGCCGCGCACCTTACCGGGTGAGGTGCCCGGATAGTGGCCGGTTGGGTCATCGTGCGTGGGACCGCGAGGCCCCGCACAGGGATGGAGCCCTGCACCTGGGCCCATCAATCCCTCCCCCCTCGGATCGTAAATGCCGGCCGGCACCACATACAGGCGACCAACCACCAGCTTGGATCGCTCGGCCCTTCGAGGTCGAGCCGTGACAAAGCACCTCCAGAGATGGGGGCTCATAGTATCGCGGACTGGTGAGAGTGGTGTACTCCACGTGGGGGAATGGTAGTGTCACCACACCTCCCATGGGGGGGCCCATGAGCAATAGTTTAGGGGGGTGGCAGTGTTAGGCACATGGAGGGGCCAGCGATGGTTGCCTCCATGGGGCACCAAAGCTAGCCGAGGGAGGGCTAGGATAATGATAGGGATTTAGAAGACTTTAGAGATTGAGAATTAAGTAGTCACTCCTGAACTGTAGAGGGGACATAGAGAGTTTAGGTGGATGTTAATAAAGGGTGTGCATAGTTTAAAGGGACGATGGGGAAGCACGAGAGTAGGGGAAATTAGTTAGGTAGATGATGCTATGTGTTTGAGGAATTGTGAGTGAGATAAATGGAATTGTGTTTGAGGTATGTGGAAATAAATGGTCTGTGAAAGTAAAGGTGTGGAATGCATGGTGCGAAGGAGTGAATGGGGGGAAGTGGAACCCATTCACGGAAGCCCGGTGGGGGGGGGGGGGGGGTAGTGCAAAGCCAGGTAGAGGGCATAGGTAAATTACATGGATATTGACGCCTGTGGTGCGGGAAAGAAGTGTTTTGTAGGGTGCAGTAGTCTGTGGAATGGCTGGGCGTGTGGCTTAATTGGTGCATATGGTTATTGGGGCACTCTGCCACTGGTAGCTTGTCGGCCAGGTAAGGCCGTAGGTAGGCTCTGGGAGCCGGTTGGGATAGTGTGTGAGTGGGGCCCGAGGATCCAAGGGAAGGACCCGGGTTGCCCGATGCCAAGGTGGGCATAGAGGAGGTAAGTGCCAGGGAGGGCCTTCCCCGGTTAGGTAGTCGCAGGAGCAGGCAAGCTCGGGAGGCGGCTTCAGTGGCGGATGTGCGCAGGTAGGTAGACCTGCTGGTAGAGCCACACGACCCAGCCCCGAAATTGTGCGAAGGCACAGTGTGAAAATTTGTGGGGTGAGACCCAAATTTGGAGGGCACCACAGTGTGGGCAATGGGAATTCGGGTTCTTAGAACCACATAGTTTAAAGAGGCCGATTGGCAGGGTACGACCCCGGGTAGTTAAAAGTGTAATGTTACTAGAGTAGTTAGGATGAGAAATCCCTTCACACCATACACAGCCAGTCACTGAGGAGGACGAGCTCCACACCGAGGCTCTGTAAGCTGATTGAGTAGTAAGACGCATCATGACGTGGGCGAGACATTGTTGTGTTCCATCCCTTCCTTCCTGGGAGGGATTTGGAGACGAATTTGGCATAGAGGGGGATATGGGAGACGAGACGCAGAGACGGATTGTAAATACAAGGGGGGCTAGGGTAGTGTAGCCAACGGTGGGGGGTACGGACGGTTAGGGACGAGTTTGCTCTGCTCGCTCTACCGCGTGCTTGCACTGCACCAGGTATGGTGGTGTCTGGTCACCTTGTTTTTTGTGTGCCACTGTGTCCTTTCCGTTTTGCTTGTTGTGCCTTGTCTTCCTTCCCTGCCCCAGGACCATTTTGGAGGCCGAACTGTGCAGCATCCATTCTGCACCATTACACCTGTGCAGCCGAACTATGCAGCACCTTGCTGCCAGTCCTTTTGCTGCACCCTTGTCACACTTATGGACCACAAGCCTTGTGGCCTCGCGCCTCTGCTGTGCCACATCTTGCTGCAACTTACCTTGCATCTTCGGACCACTTGTTGATAGGCACTGATGCCACGCAGTTGGACCACGTGAGAGTGGCCCTGCTGGCCAATGAAAAAGCAATTGTTTGCTCTTGTGTGCCAGGAAGGAAGATGTGGAAGATTAGATGGCCCTGATGCTTCATATGGCTTGTATGCCGGTCAGGGCCAGCCGGTTTTGTTAGCCGCACACAGAAGACACAAGATGCAAGCAGCAAGTGCCATGTGCCACATAAGTGTTGATTTTTTTCCCCTCCAATTCTCTTTTCCAAAGTGCAGGTCCTGGGTCATAGAATTGTAAATAAAGTTTAAGTTCCGTGCATGTAAATATAAGAATGTGCCTACCGGCTATGTGTTTAGTTTACAAAATTCCGGAAATACTCGGGTAGTTGTGTGTGTCTGTTAGAATATCTGCTCAATGCATTAGGGGGGACATATCTAGTGTTATAAATGTCGCACACATGGGTCAGAATAAATGCTAAGGGGATTACACCTATGTGTCACATTTAAAAGTAATGGTAAATTTGCGTGCCAGGCTCTGCCAGTCGTTCCACTGTTGGGGTCGACTCGGGACGAGTCTGGTGAGAGAGGGGGGAGTAGTGTAATAATGTTGCTTCTGGGACACCTCCGTTTAACATGGGAAATCCCTATCTAATGTCATTTACCCCCTTGTCTTTTTCAAAAATCATAAACACCTCTATTTCTCCCACCCTCATCTTTATGAACCTTTTGTCTGTAGTACCTATCCTTAATGTTGTTCATTAGACCACTCAAACACTACAAATATTTGTTTTCTCTTATAGACCTATCATCCTTCTTCTACATATCATCTGGCAGATTAATCTTTGACCCACTCAAACATTGACCCATTCACTTCCATATTAATTCTTTCCCTCCCTCATTGCCCCTAAACACCTATATTTCTCTCACCCTGTTCTTTACGAACCTTCTAACCTTTTGACATGTTATCCTTATTCATTAGACCACTTAAACACCTGTGATCCTTCTGACCTCATGGACCTTTTAACCTTTTACTCTTAATATCATCTGGTGAATATAACCCACTCAAACAACGACCCTACAAATATTTGTTTATGCGTGGGAAATAATTTAATTCTCCTACAACTCTCTTCACCATCTAATATATTAACAAAAAATATGTTTGAGTTTGGTTCTTTATTAAGATATTTTAACTGAGCTAAGATAAAATGGTAAACCTCCCTCAATGTTCTTGCTTGAGCGCCTCCAGTGCCACATACCATTTTTAAATTAAAGTATATATTTTCCTGACAACCATCAAAGTTTTCCGTCCACTCAAAAATATTTCCATCTATTTTACCCAATTCACCGGTATTTAAATTAATTCTCTTATTTGTTTTGTGAACTTTTTTACCAGTTGCCTTTTCAATTATACCTATTTGATATTTTTCACATTCATTATGTTTTCCATTTATATACCAAGGTTGATTACACCTCCACTCTTTAGTCTGGTTGATACTTGGTTCTATCATTTATATAATAGTAAAAAAGGCGGCGGTAGCCCGTTAAAATCCCCAACCCCCCCCCCCTTTTTAACTTATCACTTATATATATCTTATCACTTATATATATATCTTATCACTTATGTATATCTTATCACTTATATATATCTTATCACTTATATATATATCTTATCACTTATATACTTATATAACCATAAGGGAGACTATCAATTCCATTTTCTAAAATAAACCTCTTATCATCAAAAGCCCCCAATGCTTTCTTATTTATCTCTTCTGAATATAATTGATGTTTATAACTTCTTATTCCATTAATCTTTCTAAACTCTTCTTTCTTTGTTGTTAAACAGTTATAATAATCCTTAAAGTTTATTGTTTCTTTAATAACATTTTTCTTTACACCTTTTAACTTCTTATCAGTCTTTTCAACGTTATTCACAATGTATTTATAAGCATAAGCCTTTGACCTCAATCCCACAAATTCACTCATAACATTTCCTCCTAATTCATCCTTGAACTTTCCAATCACCTTTTTATTTTTAGAAGAGAACAACTCACTCTCTGGACTGTAATTACTCGTGTCATAGATATTAATGTCTCTTTTCATGTCTGAATAAACATCGTTGGTATTAATTTTCAAAATAAAACTATCTGTATCCATATAAAGTAGATTAACATCATTTTGATATTTCTTCCTCAAGTTATTATAAAAGTAATCATACATTAATGACTTTGATAAATCAAGAATTGTTGTTCCAATATAAATAGGTTTGTTCATTTCAATACTCTCTTTAATCAAATGGATCGCACAAAAGTTCTCAGTAAAGACCTCAGCTCGAGTAAAACTCGGTCTATTAATTAATTTTGATGCTTGTTCCCAAGATGTTGATAGTCTGATATTTTGTCTTTTCCTCACATTCTCCATAGTCTTACCAAAGACCGCATTATTCATCAATTTATAAAAGTCTTTCTCAAAATCTGTTTTTGACTCTGTTCTTCTTTGTGTATTAAAATCAATGTACCCCTTTAACCAATGACTTTGATTGAACTTTAGAACCCTATGGATCTTCTCTACTCTTAGACCTTTTGATAAATATTGTCGCAAATTTCTTTGGTGTAGAACATAATTTTTCTTGTTATATAATGTAGTAAGTAATTTTTCTGTTGATTCACCTATATCAAACGATCGTTGATAATCACTCAACCATTCTTTCTTTGGACTTGCTTTCTCACAAGCAAATGGGAGATCTTTGTGTAGGTTATGGAGTTCCTCTGGATATTTTAAATCAATTTCAAAATAATAACCAACTTTTTCTTCATCCAATTCTTTTTGTGTAGAGATACATACATCTTGTAAAACGTTTTTGTAGTCTTTTTCCTTTACCCATCTAAGTTTTCCATAAGGAAGAGCCTGAGACATTGCCCAGCCATACAGGTTGTTCGCGTCATAGTACATCAAGTAAGAACTCTCTTTCGTTGGATCATAATTTGGAAGATATTTGTTATTTGCTTTTGCGTATCTACTCGAGCAGACTTGTGAAATTCCACCTCTTTTTGCCTTTTCAATCATCAAAAGCATATCAACATCGGTTATCAAATCCAAATCTTGTTTTGTCATTTTCAACATCGCACTCCAGGCCAATCCAGGTGCTGTGTAGTAGTGAGCAGGATCCAATCCATATCCAGTGCGACAAACAGATCTAAAGGCTTCAAATACATCGGCCAATAAAAGCACATCAGTTTTGAGATACAAATCGTGATACTCGCCAAGATTCTTGATGTTATATTTTTCCCAAACATTTTGTGCGTGTACATAATCTTTATCAGATATATGACTATTATTTAATTTGTTATAGAAATTTTCTTTTGAAGGAAGTTGTGTTTCATTGAATCTCTCAAATGAGTCCATATAGTCATAGGGGTAAATTCCCTTTTGTGTTAGAAAATCTTTATCTAAAAAATACTCTGAAAGACATGGAAACTCTTTTAGATTTTGAACCAAGTTAACCAATGGACTTGCCATGAATTTAAATGTATCAAGAAATCTGATATGAGTAATAGGAGATGTGTGAATTGTTTTTGTGAATGAAATGTATTTCTGATCCGTGTTTGGAATTGCTGAGATACTTCCAGAAGTCTTTGAGAGTTCCTTGATAAATAGATGTGTATCATAATGAGCGTTGTTATGAAGAAAGACAGGAATGAAAGAGGGGAGTTGATAATTAATATTACAACTTTGATGAGCCGGACCTCTATATTTACCAGTGAGATGACAATGGTCTCTAACCTTTAGACCTTTACCAATTTTCTCCTCACAAATATGACAGACATTGTTTTTTATAAATTCCCTTTTTTCTTTACTTGGTAAGGACATTGGTTTATTGGTTTCTCTCATTATCTTGGTTAATCGAACACAGTCTTTTTCTAGTCGTTTCACAAACTCCTCTGGGGTATTTGAGCCTCTATACATCTCTAACTTGTTATATTTATCACCAACGGATGATTTGATATAATAACAAAAACCACAAGGAGTATGTTTTTGATATTTATTTGTGTATGATTCTTTTGGATCTTGAGAAGCAGTATCAATTTTTTCTAAAATACTTTCAAAATCAGCATATATAACAAATGGATGTTTGATCTTTTTATTTTCATCTTTGAATGTGATCTTTGAGCCTTCTTTAGGCATATTGATTACCGTTGATTTATGTTCGCCACAATAATTTGAATGTTTATCTAATCTTTCTTGTGAATTGAAGAAGTTAAGACAACGCAAACAAATATATATTTTATTTGTTCTCTTACAGACTTGTGGTTTTATTAATTTAGCAATATCTTTGATGTATGTATAATGTGAATTTTCGTCTGAATTAAAATATAGAAGATTAATATGAGTTTGTTTACAATTGTCAGAAAGCTTTAAAACCTGAATGTTGTTTGTTTCTGTTAGACCATAAACATTAACTGATAAATTATTCATCTTTTCAAATTTAGGAATATCATTTAAAGTCATCGGAAACTTTAGATCTTTCGTATTTAATGTATTCTCATATTTTTTATAATGAGATACTCTTTCATCATGAAAATGTGGAGGATGTAAGTGTGCTAAAATAGACCAGAGAAAACATTTATTGTCTTTATTTTTGATATTGATAACTGCTTTTCTATTTTTGATAACACTGGGTAAATCAATGTAAGAAGAAGCTTTTAGAGGATCTGATTTAAGAATATGAATGTCTATGTAAATAATTTTTCCTATATTGAATCCACTTCCTACGATTGAATTATCCACATCTTGCTCTTGTTTAATAAGTTCATCATAGACTCCTGATGTTTTAAAATCTTGATATGAAGATATAAAGTGTGGCTCAGTTCTCATGTATGGTGCATCTATAACTCCTTCATCCTTTGTCATTTCTAATTTTACTCCCATATAAAATTTAAGTGGTTTCATTTCCTTTAGTGTTTTTTCAATCAACGTTTGAACAGCAGGTTTAACTATTTCTACAGCATCAACTATAGACTCTGGTTCAGGAGGTTTGAAGTTAAAGACTCTTATTTTAATATGTCCTTTGAATGCTCCATCAGAGTTTTTAGTTGTGATAAAATTTGATAAATGTAGATTTGTTTTAAGATGTATTTTGAAGCCTTTCTTGAGGATATTTTTATTACATGTAGAACAGTGTTTTGTTTCAGGTGGAAGAGGGGAAAGTTTGTTTAAAATGTTGTATGTATGTTTTGCGGTGAGAATATGTTGTTTATAATATTTTACTTCCTTCTCGCAAGTATCACAATAAACCATATTTATAGCGTGAGAAAACGTGGTGTTTTATATATATCACTGTGCTTAAAATAAAACACTTTTGAGCTTTACAGCTCCGTTTTATATATATCGCTGTGCTTAAACTAAAACACTTTTTCACTCAGAATCATCTAAGTCATAACTATCACATGAATACTCAGAATCATACTCAGAGTCATCAATAAAGCTACTCTCATAACTATCATTTGAGCACAAACTATTAGTATCATAACTATCATCTGTGTTCAATGAAATACTATCATCACCATCGTCCAAGTTCAATGAAATACTATCATCACTATCGTCTGAGTTCAATGAAATAGTAAAATCTTCACTGCTGTATTGACTCATATTTAATTAGCAAGAAAAATATTCCCATCAATATCTATATACTTTCTTTCATTAACAGATTCAATCTCTACAATTTTTATATCAAAAGTTATCTTTAAATAATCTCTAACTATCATAGAACGAAATGACATTTCACCAGAAATATTAACATCATTCATTTTACTTAGATCTACACCCTTTGGATTATTAAAGAAAATACAAATGTCTCCTCTAGAATTATTAATGGTCTTATCATTCTTTTTCAAAGTATCGTGGTCAATCACTTTTTCAAGCTTTGAATAAATTGCCAGGAGTAGAGGAGAAACTTTTGTTAGATTTACTTTAATGGATGTCTTTCCAGGTATAGTTAGAGCTCTTCCTTTAAATGAAATAGAGGGGCTCATGTTATTTTCCATAACTGGTTTTACCCAAAAATTTCCATATTTATCTTTGTTCAATTTAACATCTTTGACATATTTTTCTATATCTTCCACCGAAGTAGAGATTGATTGAAATTTGTCTTTTGTGCTTTGAAACATTGTATTTATTAATGAATAAACTTGCGTTTAGTTTAAGTAAAAATTTACCACATAAATATGATAAGTTCTGAAGGATATTTAGAATTTCCAGACTCTCCATATGATAAATTAGAGAATTGTCCGGCTTGTGATAGAGTGGGGCTTAATGATGAGGATTCATATAAACAATGTATTTTCTGTGATTTAATTTTAATTAATGATAATAAGAAATATAAAAAAATATATAACTCTTTTAAATTAGAACCAAAAATGAATTACTTTACAAGATTAATAAGAGAGATGAATGTTAAGTATTGTGATGATAATACACCATTTCTTTCAAGGGAAGAGACTAATTGTATTGAGGAAATGTATAAGGGTTTAATGATATTTATTATTCAAAATAATTTTAATGGAAATGTTAATACAAGATACTATATAAATAAAATAATGGATTATTTTGAAATTAAACCCGAACTCAGGATAAAATATAGAGTTTCTCAAATAGCTCAAAAAAAGTTGGATAACTTGTTTTCCAAATATATAAATGAATGATTTTTTACCCGTTTGGGAAAATAAGATAAAATTTAATAACCATAAAAACATTCCAAATTCATTGAGATGTCTAATAGTTGGTTCAAGCGGATGTGGAAAAACCTGTTTACTTTTAAAGATGCTCCTTGGTTCTAATTTTTTAGATTATGATAATTTAATAATTTTTACAAAGTCAAGTTTTCAACCCGAGTATCAACTACTCTCACAGGGTTTTAATGCGGGTCTTAAAAAGGAAGACATTATCGGTTTATTTAAACTTCAAAACAAACTAAATGATTATAATATTGATGATATAATACAATTATTTTGTGATACACAGAAATCAAAATCGAAACCCATAACTTGTATTCTCAGTGATAATACGGATGATATACCTTCACCTCAAGATTTAGATAAATCAAAAAAGAACCTTGTCATCTTTGATGATTGTGTTAATGAGAGAAACCAAACAGTAATGGATAGCTACTATACAAGAGGGAGACATTCTTCTTGTAATTGTATATATCTTAGTCAATCATATTTTCAACTCCCTCGACGCTCAATAAGAAACAATGCCAATACTTTTATTTTATTTAAGTTAAATTCAATAGATGTAAATAATTTTTGGAGAGATAATTGCTCTACGTTATGTAGTAAAAAAGAATTTGAAAATTATATGAAACACACGATTGGAAAATATAAATATATTGTTGTGAAACAAGATGAGATACTAAATGATATTTTTCAATAAATAAATACAGAAAATGAATACTGAAGAAAGAGAAAGAAAGTTTAAGGAACATCAACAATTAGTTTCAAAAGTTGTTAAACAACAGGAAGAGATAAAGAAGAAACGGAGACAGAAACTAACTGGTGAAGAAGCCTTTGAAAGAAAACAAGAGAAATTCTTTAAACCACTTTTGAAAACTCAACACCCTACAGTTCCCACGGTAGAATTTACTCCGAAAAAACTTCAAATGCTCAAAGATTTTAGTCAGATAACAAAACAAGAACTTGGTGAATTAGAATATGATGACGAGGGATTATTTCGGAAACTTGAGCAGGTAAATCAACCCCCTAATTATGTTGTGGAAGCTCTTCAAAACAATGAATATTCTGCGGGTTCAAAAACCAGAGCAGGTCTCATTCCAACAGAAGAACCAGCAGTGTTTCATCTTGTGGAAGAAAAGGTATTGATATTTAATGATGAATTGATGTTCTTGAGTTCTACTCAACCAAATGTTAAATTAACTCCAAGATTAATGTTTCTTCTAACAAACCCCGGATTCAGCGGTTCAAAATATTTTGAGGAACCACTTGATATGGAAAGAGAGGAAGATAGGGTATATATTGAGTTGTTAAATACACTTGATTATGGAGTTTCTGTTGCTGGTAAAAGTAAGAAGAATAAGAAGGAGAAACATATTATTGATGCTTTAAGTAAGCTTGGTTCGGGTGTTAGTTTTCTTCCAAATGACCCATCACAATTAGTTAATAGGCTATTATTGTTATTAGGTAGTAAGAAGGCTGGAAACAACAATTGTTTTAATGAATCCTCAGCCATTTTAGATCAGTTGATGAACATGAAAATAATTAATAAATGTCAATACAAAGATATTTTATTAGATATTAAATAAGATGAGAAGCACAATTCTTAGTTTTAATTTCACAACGAGCGATTACACAGCTTCATTCCCTTACCCACTACAACTTGACCCCCTTACCTCATATGAGGCATCTTTGTTGTCAATGGAAACTTACAATACCCTTTTTAATATCACAGAGAAAAACAACAAGTTTAGTTATAATCCAGGCACTGCCTACAAAACTATAACTGTTTCACCTGGAGCTTACGAGATTTCTCAAATATCTTCAGAAGTCTCTCGCCTTATGAAAGAAAAAGGTGATGAACCAAAAAATATTGTAATAGATATTCAAACACACACTTCAAAATCAACTATTAAACTGAAAAATAATTATAAAGTTGATTTCACGATTGAAAATTCGTTCAGAGAGCTATTGGGTTTCTCTTCAAAAAAGATTGAAAATAACGGGACGTTTTACAGTGATAATGTTATCCAAATATCCTCCGGTATAAATTCAGTATTAATTCATTGTGATTTGATTGATGGTGCTTATAACGATGGAATAAGAACAAATACAATATTTTCATTCAGTGCATACTCAACCCCGATTGGTTATAAATTTAATATGGAACCAAAAAATCTTGTCTATTTACCTGTGTCAGGAAAAACCATATACAGAGTAAATTTTAGGATAACCGACCAAGATAATCGTATGATATCCTTTAATGATGAAATTATATCCATCAGAATTCACCTACGTGAAGTTTTTCAATAAATAAATAATGGTTATTGTAAGAAAACACGAGTTGGGAAAATATAAAATAATTACAGGGGAGGGCATGTTCCTTTCACCAGACTATACAAGGTATGTGGGTAAAGGATACTATAAACCTAAGAGACAACGGGGTGTGGGTCATCAATTTCGAAATAAAGGAGATGGGATAATTGATACTCTAATGGGTATTGGTTCAACCATTCTTAAACATAAAGACCTAATTGGTTCAACTGCTTCTCTCATGGGAAATGTAGCAGGTGTTGTAAAGAGTATAAAAGATGCTCAAAAGGAGTCCCATAAATTACAAGCAATCAAAGAAATTAAAAAAGGTAAAACTCAACTATCTTCACAAGAACGACAAAAAATCATTAAAATACTTGGGTCAGGGTTTCAACAATTTTAATACTATATAAATACAAGTATGGAAGCGATTGATAGTATCTATGATTTGGATGATACGATTATCATTTCAAACTCTACTAAAAAGGAAGACTATTTTAAGGTAAATGCTATTACAGGAACCGACTGGAATTCAAACGGAACAAAAAGTTTTGAAATAAATAATCAACAAACTTACTTGAATATAGCTGATAGTTTCTTGCTGTGTAAATTTAAATTCACTAAGGCTGCGAATAATACTAATGCTACACTCGTAAATGATTTCTTCTGGAAAATGTTTGACAGTGTTCGCCTGTATATTGGAACACAAGAGGTTGAAGCGGTTGATTATGTCTCTGCTACATCTGAAATGATGAAATTTACACTATATTCGTTTGGTGATAGAATGGGTAAGGGAGCTGTTGAAGGCTTTATTCCTGATATGTCAACGGGAACAAACACAGACCCTGGTTATAGTCAAAGGAAGTCAATGTATAATGATGACGCAAAAGCTGAGAATAGTTTTACCGTAGCAGTACCTCTTAAAGGTATATTTGGATTTTGTGATTATGATAAAGTTTTGTATGGTCTTAAAATTAGATTTCAACTACAAAGGAATGATAATGTAAATAGATTGCTTTTTGGGGATGAAAATGCTTTTGGAGAAAATAATAAATTTGTTATTAATGATTTGTGTTGGTATATCAGTGAATATACTCCTAATCTTAAAACGGAAGAGATGTTAAATAGAAGACTTAACTCAAAGAAACCGCTAAATGTATCATACCTTAAAAGAAGATGTCAACACGTTAAACTGGAACACACTACCTACACTTGGAATTTAGGTGTTCTTCAAGGAAAGCCACGATACCTCTGGCTCATTTTTAAAAAACCAGATGGAGAGGAGGGTACTAATAAGAATAATGCGCTGAGTGATAATGCTAAGGTGAAACAACTTCGGGTTTCTCTTGATGGCACATTTTATCCGCGAGATAGATTGGAAATTGATTGGGAAAAAAATGATTATGCGGAAGCCTACAAGTCCTACCAAAAAGTGTGTGAAAGTAATGGTAATAATGATCCTATTTTGGATATGGTTGCATTTAAAGGTTTATATACAATCTACGCAATTGACCTGAGTTCTCAAAAGGAAACTATAAAGTCTAATCGAGTGGATACTTCTCTATACATTGAAAGAGGGGAGAATGAAGAAGTTGATGCTTATTGTTTGCTTTTGGAGGAAACAGAATTACAGATTAATACAGATAATGGTGTTATGATTAATATCACATAGGTTTTTTCTCATAAATAAATGGTTGGGGTATATGTTAATCAAATCAATCTTAATAAATTAACATCTTGTATTCAAAATCAAAAGCCTTGTATTATTAATGTTAATACAATTCAAAGAAAAGGAGCTGTAAGAATTGATGTTTTACTCACACACACACAAGTAAAAACACTAAATGATGTTGGATCACTTAAAATTAAAATGACGAAACCTATGTTAAAGAAATATTCAATAGACGAGTCAAGAGGAGGATTTCTCCCGTTTCTAATTCCTTTATTTGCTGGTTTAAGTGCGGCGGGAGCATTGACTGGTGGTATTTCAGCAGCGGTAAAAACTGCTAACGAAAGGAAGGCACAACTAAAAGCTCAAAAAGAATTGGAAAGACATAACAAGGAGTTGGAGAAACAAATTAGTGGAAGTGGTGTAATTGTAGATTTTGCTCAAAAACTTGAAAGTCTACCTGATAAAGCTAGATTGTTGGTTGGTGATATGCTTTCCTCTATCGCTCAAGCGGGTGTTAAACTAACTAAACGGGGTAATGGATTGTATCTTTCTCATAAATAAATGGATAAATGGTTTAAACAATTTGGAAAGAATACAACGTCAAATATAGAACTAGCCAAGTATTGTAAAACACTAAAAATTGATAATGTGGTAATCTGTATGAGAGATGAATTAATACATATAAATAAGAATACAAAGAATATTATTATGAATTTAGACACACAGAATGGTTCTCATTGGGTTTGTATTCATAATAGTCAGGATAAATATTATTTTGATAGTTATGGTATGCCACCACCTGTTGAAGTAATACAATTCTTACAGAATGGTGTTTATCAAACATTCCAAGTTCAAGAAATTAATTCTAAATGTTGTGGCCAATTATGTTTATATGTATTATTTCAACTCAACAATAATGAAAATTTTTATGATATCATTTTTTATCTAATATAAATGACCTATGTTGGAAAAGATGGTTCTATCTTTGGAAAATCCTCTCAGGATATTGATTTATCAAATTATTATACAAAGGCACAGGCTGAACGACAAAAATATAGTGTAAGTAAAAATATTAATATGAAGAATACTTATAAATTAATCAATTATCCAAACCCTACAGATGCGAATGACTTGATTAGATTCAGTGATTTATCACAATATATATCTTTAAAGAAAACAGCACGTTTTGTGAAACAAGTAAAATTTACAACCACAACACCTGGTTATACTGACCATACACCTTTCCTCATTGAATTTAACTACCTGCTTACAATTAAATTTTATAAAGAAGGACATTTAGTTAAAATGCGAATTAATAAATGGGGGTATGATATGCCTGATTTAGGGTATAATTGGTCTTTTTCAATAAACATAGAAGACCTACATGATTTAAATCAGTCTCGTAAAGAAGAATATTATCCACTTGGTGAAGATAAGGATTTATGTGGAAGTACAATTAGTAAACAACAAATACGTGATTTTAAGAAAATAAAAATATATGATAGTATAGCGATGGTTCGCATGACAAAGAAGGAAGGTAATGAGATAAGGATAGAAAGCCGAGGAATACAAACCGATTTGGTAGTGGGAAGATGGGGTGGTATTACCTGTCATAATATTAATCTCACATATATTTCTGATACATAAATGGCAGGAAGAAGACTACAAGAGAATTATAATTTTTGTATTCAAGGATACCTACAAGAAAAGGGTGCTCGGTATTACATACCTTATGATTTGGAGCATATACATGGGAATTTTGTCATAAAAAACTGGCCTTATACTGATATTGTTAAACCCACAAATAGAGACTTGTTTAAAATATTAAATAAAAATGAACTTCTCAAAGTTATGAAATATAAAACTCTTTTAGAAATCGTCAACAAATCTTATTGGTATCCTATTATGAGAAAAATAATTATAGATACAAGAATATCTCAAAATCCAGATGAGTATATGTATAATATTCTTTGGGGTTCAAACTCAAGGGTAGCAAGGGATGAGGAAGGAGTTGAAGAAGAGAAGGAGGAAAGAGAGAAAAAGGAGAAGGAGGAAAGGGAGAGGGAGGAGAAGGAGGAGAGGGAGAAAAAGGAGGAGAAGGAGGAGAGGGAGAAAAAGGAGAAGGAGGAAAGGGAGAAAAGGGAGAAGGAGGAAAGGGAGAAAAGGGAGAAAAAGGAGAAGGAGGAGAGGGAGAAAATGGAGGAGGAGGAGAGGGAGCAAAGAGAGAGGGAGGAAAAATATAAAAAGATGGAAATCAGTGAGATTCATAAAAGATTGAGTGTATTAAAGCAAATAAATCAATCTCAACGCACCGAAGAGGAAATTAAAGAATTAACAACTCTTATGAAGATAATGGTTTCAAAAATAAGAACGTCAATGTCTTCAATTTCAGGGAGGAGATTTAAACGAGAAAGTGGTGAAGAAGAAGAAGAAGAAGAAGGAAAAGATTATGTGATTGATGATGTTGGTGTCATTGACTTTAGTTAGTTTTTATTTGTAAATAAATGGAGGAGAGAGTGAAGGCATTCCTTAGGATTCTTTATGTTTTAAAAATAAAGATTGAAATGTATATGTTGAAAACCAAAAAGGTTTTGATACTCTGTCGGAATTTTTCTGATAAATAAATATGAGTTATTGTCTCAAATGTAAAAAGAAAACTAAATCTAAAAATATCTCTTATGTTAAAGCTAAAAATAATAGAGTTTATCAAAAAGGAATATGTCAAGTATGTGGCTCTAAAAAGTGCCAATTCATCTCTCCTAAAAGAGGAGGAGACATACAAAAGTTTCTGTCAGGAAGTAAATTTACAACAACTGGAATTCCAGGGGAATTACACCTTCCAGGGTATTCTTTCTGTGGTCCAGGAACAAACTTGGATAAAAGATTAGATGAGGCTGACAATCCTAAACCTTGGTCTAAACCTACAAATAGGGTTGATGAAGTGTGTATGAAGCATGATATTGCTTATGGGAAAACCACTACGTTGACTGAAAAACATAAAGCCGACAGCGAAATGTTGTATAATTTGTCTTTGATACAAAATCCAACGTTGAGAGAGAAAGTTGATAGGTTTATTGTGAGAAATTTGATAAATGCTAAATTGAAACTTGGTCTTGGTTATTCCTCAAAAAACTATTAGGCTCTAATGATGCCATCAAGACTGAGGAGCTTTTGGCTGAAGAATTACACAAACCTATAATCACAAAGTTTAAAAGAAGGAAGGTTTATTCTAAATACACTGACCACATATGGTCCGCTGATTTAATTGAATTGAATAATGACAGGGGATACAGGTATGCTTTAACCGTTATTGATTTGAGGAGTAGATTTGCCTGGGTTGTCCCTTTAAAAAATAAAAGGGGTGATACTTTAATGTTAGCCTTTAAGCTAATATTTGATCGGGATAAAAGGAAACCAAAGAAGTTATGGACTGATGAGGGAACAGAGTTCTATAACAAAATATTCATGAAATTTCTTAAGGGGAAGGGTATTAAATTATACAGCACCTTTAATGAAGGAAAGGCAGTTGTTATTGAGCGTTTTAATCGTACTTTAAAAGAGAAATTATATAAAAAATTCACACAACTCGGTTCTCAAAAATGGGTGTATTTAATTCAGGATATTGTAGATAATTACAATAATACAGTTCATTCATCAACACAATCAAAACCATCAGAAACATTTACAAAATTAGAATATGAAAAGGAGATTAATTTGAGAAAGCCCAAGTTTAAAGTTGGTGATATTGTAAGAATATACAAATGGAAAAGTCATTTTGAGAAAGGTTATACACAAAAATGGACTCGTGAATTATTTAAAATCATTGATGTAATGGATACAGTCCCTTGGACCTACAAATTATATGATTTAAATGGAGAAGAAATCTTGGGTTCATTTTACTCACAAGAATTACAAAAAACACAAGTAAGCAGATAATACCCTTGAAAATAATAAATAAATAAATAAAATGTAATGGGGATACGTTTTTAAATCTGTGAACCCCAAACACAGAATCCCACAACTTTTTAGTTGGGGCTTAACTTTTGTGTGTGTATAATGGGGATACGTTTTTAAATCTGTGAACCCCAAACACAGAATCCCACAACTTTTTAGTTGGGGCTTAACTTTTGTGTGTGTATAATGGGGATACGTTTTTAAATCTGTGAACCCCAAACACAGAATCCCACAACTTTTTAGTTGGGGCTTAACTTTTGTGTGTGTATAATGGGGATACGTTTTTAAATCTGTGAACCCCAAACACAGAATCCCACAACTTTTTAGTTGGGGCTTAACTTTTGTGTGTGTATAATGGGGATACGTTTTTAAATCTGTGAACCCCAAACACAGAATCCCACAACTTTTTAGTTGGGGCTTAACTTTTGTGTGTGTGTGTATGTGCGAGTGAGTCATAATAATATACAAACCCTAACCCAACCCAAGCCCTAACCCAACCCCATCCCTAACCCAAACCCATCCCTAACCCAACCCATCCCTAACCCAACCCCATCCCTAACCCAACCCCATCCCTAACCCAACCCCATCCCTAACCCAACCCCATCCCTAACCCAACCCCATCCCTAACCCAACCCCAACCCTAACCCAACCCCATCCCTAACCCAACCCCATCCCTAACCCAACCCATCCCTAACCCTCACATTCAAAATCCCAACCCTAACCCAATCCCATCCCTAACCCAACCCCAACCCTAACCCTCACATTCAAAATCCCAACCCTAACCCAACCCATCCCTAACCCAACCCCATCCCTAACCCAACCCCATCCCTAACCCAACCCCAACCCTAACCCTCACATTCAAAATCCCAACCCTAACCCAACCCCATCCCTAACCCTCACATTCAAAATCCCACCCAAACCCTAACATAATCTTTCTTTTCTTCTTTTTTAAATACGTATTTCTTTTTTTTTTTTTCCTCTTCCTCCAATTCTGTCTTTCAAGGCTTTTAAGTTTGAAGAAGTAGAAATGGGAAGAAAGAATTTTCCAGCATTTTCTTCCTCGAACTTTCTTGATATTGCTTAAATCAAGCGTCATTAAATAAAGAACATTGTTCATTGCTTTAGAATCCAAAGAGTCTCCAAGAGGAACCCCACAGGTAGAGTCTCCAAAATAAAACCAACTTTCCAAGTTCCCAAGGTATAACCACATTCCTGTTGAGCCTCCAAGATAGGTATCACATTCCGAGTCATCAAAACAAAACCCCCATTCCGAGTCTCCAAAAATATAACCATCTTTCCAAGTCCCCAAGGTAAAACCACAATTTTCAGAAATATTGGGGGTTTCCGTGATAAGTCTCACATAGTATAACTGCGGACCATCAGGGAAAACTTCCCTTTCCCAATTTTTTAGGGTTTCTATGATGTGTCTCACATAGTATAACTGCGGACCATCAGGGAGAATTCCCATTTCACAATTTTTTAGGGTTTCTATGATGTGTCTCACATAGTATAACTGCGGACCATCAGGGAGAACTCTCCTTGCCCAATTTTTTAGGGTTTCTATGATGTGTCTCACATAGTATAACTGCGGACCATCAGGGAGAATTCCCATTTCACAATTTTTTAGGGTTTCTATGATGTGTCTCACATAGTATAACTGCGGACCATCAGGGAGAACTCTCCTTGCCCAATTTTTTAGGGTTTCTATGATGTGTCTCACATAGTATAACTGCGGACCATCAGGGAGAACTCTCCTTGCCCAATTTTTTAGGGTTTCTATGATGTGTCTCACATAGTATAACTGCGGACCATCAGGGAGAACTCTCCTTGCCCAATTTTTTAGGGTTTCTATGATGTGTCTCACATAGTATAACTGCGGACCATCAGGGAGAACTCTCCTTGCCCAATTTTTTAGGGTTTCTATGATGTGTCTCACATAGTATAACTGCGGACCATCAGGGAGAACTCTCCTTTCCCAATTTTCAGAAATTTGTGGGTCTCCAATGTATGACTTGTATTCTGGCTCATCAAGGTAGAACTTGTTCAGTGGGTTTTGTTTTGATAACTCACAACAAGTATCATCATGGTAAAACTCTTTTTCAGGATTTTGTGGATCTCCAAGGTATAACTCTTTGGCTGGGTCATCAAGGTAGAACTCGTTCTGGGGGTCTTGGTTGTTCAAAATGTCTTCAAACAAAAAAATAACTTCATCCCAAGTTGTGTTAAAAGCAGAATTTTCATTTCGTATCTCAGATACAATTTCCTGTGAAAGAAAATAACAATGTATTAATTTAATACAATATTTTTTATTTGTATAAATCAAGCTCTATGAATATTAAAATAAACTTTGTTAACTCTTACACGAGTCTCATCTTAAAAAAAAAAAAAAAAAAAAAAAAAAAAAATTAAATAAATAAATAAATAAATAAACAAACTTACCTCCATTGATAAGAGGTTCGAGTCCAGTTCATCAATCTGAAGGTTGAGTTCTACACAGGTAGTAGGACTCCATGGAATAGCAAAGTTATCCCATTCCATTTCGGCATAGTAGTCCATTCTCAAGTGAAGCAGAAAGCGTGTTTGAAAAAGCCTGTGTGGTCGGTGCCTTTTATAAGGACTGGGTGTGTCTTCCTGTGGAAATTCCCTGGGCGTGTCTTAACTGGAAATGATGTGATGGAAATTCCCTGAAAATGATGTAATGTATTACCTGGAAATGATACAATGCTGAAGAGTTTATAAAGTGGGTGGGACTTAGCAAAAGTGAGAGGAGCTTAGCAAAAGTGGGCGGGGCTTAGTAAAAAGTGGGCGCGGCTTAACAAAAAGTGGGCGGGGCTTAGTAAAAAATGGGCGTGGTTTACCAAAAAGTGGGCGGAGCTTACCAAAAAATGGTATGTGGCACTGGAGGCGCTCAAACAAGAACATTGAGGGAGGTTTACCATTTTATCTTAGCTCAGTTAAAATATCTTAATAAAGAACCAAACTCAAACATATTTTTTGTTAATATATTAGATGGTGAAGAGAGTTGTAGGAGAATTAAATTATTTCCCACGCATAAACAAATATTTGTAGGGTCGTTGTTTGAGTGGGTTATATTCACCAGATGATATTAAGAGTAAAAGGTTAAAAGGTCCATGAGGTCAGAAGGATCACAGGTGTTTAAGTGGTCTAATGAATAAGGATAACATGTCAAAAGGTTAGAAGGTTCGTAAAGAACAGGGTGAGAGAAATATAGGTGTTTAGGGGCAATGAGGGAGGGAAAGAATTAATATGGAAGTGAATGGGTCAATGTTTGAGTGGGTCAAAGATTAATCTGCCAGATGATATGTAGAAGAAGGATGATAGGTCTATAAGAGAAAACAAATATTTGTAGTGTTTGAGTGGTCTAATGAACAACATTAAGGATAGGTACTACAGACAAAAGGTTCATAAAGATGAGGGTGGGAGAAATAGAGGTGTTTATGATTTTTGAAAAAGACAAGGGGGTAAATGACATTAGATAGGGATTTCCCATGTTAAACGGAGGTGTCCCAGAAGCAACATTATTACACTACTGGGGGGTAGTGTTGCGGTTTTGCGAATAGAGGATAACCCCTCTCGTAGGTAGTTGCACCACAACATGTAGCCTCGCATAGTTCAGTTATTTCTTATTAAATGTTAAGCATAGTCTCCTTTCCTGTGTTAGTATGCGTTGAGCAGGCCAGTAAGTGTAGGCGTCGATTGGGCTAGAATGCCACGTGTTCGCCCTGGAACAAGTCTGGAAGGCCAAGGGAGGAGCTGCAGGGGAGTGGCCGGTTAAGCGGCGAGCAGCCAATCAGAGCTCAAGGGGAGTGGCTAACAACAGCAGCCAGAGGAGGGGCTTGGAACATTCTGGTAAAACTCTGGGGCGGGGCTCTAAAACCCTGCCCCAGGCCCCCCCCCCCCCCCCCCCCCCCCACACCAGTCAGTCAGTCAGAGAGTGAGAGTGCCCCAGAGAGCCAGGCTTCGAGTCAGTCAGAGAGTGAGAGTGCCCCAGTGAAGTCAATCGGAGTGAGTCTCAGTCGATGAGTGCCCCAGTGAGTCACGAGTCTCCGAGTCACGCAGTGAGTCAGAGAGTGCTCCCGTGCCAGTCGGAGTGAGTCTCATTGCCCGAGTCACCCAGTCAGAGAGAGAGAGTGTCCCATTGACCCAGTGAGTGTGATAGTCAGAGCTTCTGTCTAAGCGGTCTGTGCACGAACTCTCCCTGCCCTGCGCCCTGCGGCTGTTAATCGCGCTTGCGAAGACGATCCATCCCGGGGACACAGACGCAAACAAGCTCCCTGCACACGTGCCGCGAACACTTCGAGGGCCACACCCGGTGAGCTGACTGGGGCGAACAGCGCCAAGGACGCGTTTGGAGCGCGTACTTTTCCTTCCTTCCTTTCCCTGCGTGAGTGAGTGGGCCCTTGTCCGGGGATTAAGTAAGATTGAATAAGTATCTCCTCTGTGTCTCTTCTCTTTACCCTGATCACTGTATAATTGTAAATGAACCCGTGTTCTTCCTTCCATTTGACCGTGCACGTCATTTCACACCATTGGCCTAGCATTGCACGAATAAAACCGCTCAAACCGGGTTCAATAAGAATTAACGTCACGTGACACGCAAACCGCTCGGCGTATCCGACTGGCGTGGTTTGTGTGAGGTCCAGCACCCGTCTTCGTGGCAGCGCGTGTACTGAAGGTACTTGGGGTTTTGACCCGATACCCTTCCGCACGCTCGCGACGGGGGTGGCGGCTGGAATTGCTCTGCACTCTGCCCCACGAGTATAAAGTGGGTCGCGGCCTCGTGGACTCGAAGGCCCGAAGGGGGAAAAGAGTTTAACCCCCCTCTGCCCGTCGACGGGCTCAAGTGTTCCGCATATATATATATATATATATATATATATATATATATATATATACATATATATATATATATATATATACATATATATATATATATATATATATATATATATATATATATATATATATATATATATATATATATATATACAGTGGAACCTTGACTTACGAGTGCCCCAACTTACGAGTTTTTCGAGATACGAGCCGTCGCTCGGGCGGTTTATTGCTTTGAGATGCGAGCCGAGATCTGAGTTACGAGCTTTCGCCACCCGGTCACGTGGTTATCTTGCCGTGCACGTACAGTATCTCTGTCGTATAGCGCTGCATTTTTGTTTTCGCATGTTGGTTATTTTGAGTTTACGCCGCCAGGTGGGTTCCGGTCACGTGGTTATCTTGCCGTGCACGTACAGTATCTCTGTCGTATAGCGCTGCATTTTTGTTTTCGCATGTTGGTTATTTTGAGTTTACGCCGCCAGGTGGGTTCCGGTCACGTGGTTATCTTGCCGTGCACGTACAGTATCTCTGTCGTATAGCGCTGCATTTTTGTTTTCGCATTTTGGTTATTTTGGAAAATTTCATGTTCATGTCGAACATTTCATGTTCATGTTCATGTTTTCATGTTCATGCCATGCCAGGCCACAACTTGTTCAGAGTGCCGGCGATAGCTCGCCTTCTCTTTGTGGAAAACACGGTGAGATCCTTAACATCCAACAACTAATGGGACGCAAACGGGGCGCCCAGTTTAGCGGTACACACATTGATGAATCACCCTGCCTGTGAAACACCGACATGACAGGTTATAGCTGGGTCGGGATTCAAACCCAGGCTGGACAGTTTAGACTTTAGAGTCAAGTGTGCGTACCTACAGTCCAGGCCATCCTGCCAACTTGTATGCTGCATACAGGTGAAATATAAAGCGAGAGATATTTTTATATATACTGTATATTTAAAAAAAAATTGGTGTGGTTTTTGGCGGGCTGGAACGGATTAATAGCATTTCAATTCATTTTAATGGGGAAATTTAATTTGAGAAACGAGCAAATTGAGTTACGAGCTCGGTCACAGAACGAATTAAACTCGTAAGTCAAGGTTTCACTGTATATGTATATGTATATATATATATATTACATATACATATACAGTGAAACCTTGACTTACGAGTTTAATTCGTTCTGTGACCGAGCTCGTAACTCAATTTGCTCGTTTCTCAAATTAAATTTCCCCATTAAAATGAATTGAAATGCTATTAATCCGTTCCAGCCCCCCAAAAACCACACCAATTTTTTTTGAAATATACAGTATATATAAAAATATCTCGCGCTTTATATTTCACCTGTATGCAGCATACAAGTTGGCAGGATGGCCTGGACTGGAGGTACGCCGCACACTTGACTCTAAACTGTCCAGCCTGGGTTTGAATCCCGACCCAGCTATAACCTGTCATGTCGGTGTTTCACAGGCAGGGTGATTCATCAATGTGTGTACCGCTAAACTGGGCGCCCTGTTTGCGTCCCATTAGTTGTTGGATGTTAAGGATCTCACCGTATCTTCCACAAAGAGAAGGCGAGCTATCGCCGGCACTCTGAACAAGTTGTGGCCTGGCATGCTCTTCTCCTCTGCCGTTATATACGTCCTCCTCGGCATCTTTTTCCAGAAGAGCCCTGTCTCGTCACAGTTGAAGATTTGCTGGGGGATGTATCCTTCAGCTTCTATCAGTTCGGCAAAAGTTATAATAAAATCTTCAGCTGCCTTCACATCCGAGCTTGCTGCCTCACCATGCCTGACGACGGAGTGAATGCCGGTCCTCTTCTTAAAATTATCAAACCATCCCCGACTGGCTTTGAATGACTCTTCCGATGCCTCGTCCGTTGATGTTCCCGCCGTATGCTGCACCAAATCCCCATAAATGTCTCGTGCCTTCTCACAGATGATGCTCTCGGTCACGGTATCTCCTGCGAGCTGCTTCTCCGTCAACCACACAAACAACAACTTCTCCATCTCTTCATGGACAGAGGTCCGGAGCTTTGAAATAATCTTAACGCCCTTGGCTGGCGTTATAGCCTTTATCGACTCCTTCTGCTTCAAAATCGTACATATCGTAGAAGTACTACGATCGTACTGCCTCGCCAAGTCGAAAACACGCACACCTCGCTCATGTTTTTCGACGATTACGTGTTTTATATCCAAGCTCGCTCGCTCGTAACTCAGATCTCGGCTCGCATCACAAAGCAAAAAACCGCCCGAGCGACGGCTCGTATCTCGGAAAACTCGTAAGTTGGTGCACTCGTAAGTCAAGGTTTCACTGTATATATATATATATATATATATATATATATATATATATATATATATATATATATATATATATATATATATATATATATTGTTACGGATCTCTCCATCGGCCTTTTCTCCTTAAGGGGGGGGATTAGTCCCCTTGTCCGCGACTGACCGACGTGAGTCCTGGGGGTCCCAACGCTCCTCCCGGTCGGGAGCAGCCAGGGTATTTGGTCTACAAAAAGTCCCAAGGACCTGAGTGCCACTCCTGACCGCGAGCAAGGGAGGGACTCCCGCTCGAACCCCGGTTTGGATGGTCTAGTTGCCGAGCGGTTTTTAGCAACCCGAAGTTCGAGTCATTAGCAAAGACTAAACCCGATCCTGAAATGTTGGCCAAATCGTGCCACAGGTATTCAATGAAGGAAATCACGAAGACGACACGGATGTGAAGAAGAAGCAGAACAAAAGGGTGGAAATACAAATCTAATTTATTATTATTATTTACAAATCATCAAAATAACCAAGGAGAAAGAAGGATAAGAAAATAACGACAGACAGGAGCAAGGAGACACAGTGCAATTATTAGCTTATATATTACAGTCTTATTTAACCCCAAGGACAAGACAAAGACAGACAACGAGCACACTTACACGGGGAATTATGGCAGGAACGAATGCAGGAGGTGGATGGCTGGAGGGAGAGGGAGGTCCACGGGAACTGTGTACTGGTCGGGCCGGGAGCGGCAGCTCCGTTCCTCCGCGGCCACGGTCGGCACCGCCGTCAACGCCCAAGCTGCGGTCATGCGAGCTGCCGCGGGACGAGCTCCGCCGGTTGGTTAAAGCTGCCTGGTGGAGCCAACGCTGCTTGGTGGAGTCAAAGCTGCTGGTGGAGCCAACGCTGCTGGGGGGGGGGATGTGGCGTGACGGGTTCTCTCTCTCTTGAACTCCTTTCAACTCCTTGAACTCTCAACTCTTTGAACTCTCTTGAACTCTAACCCTCTTGAACTCCCTCCCGTTTTTCTGACGCAACTCTCCCAAAGGCTTCCGCGCGCGCTTTTAGATCAACCCGCGCCATGCCCGTGATGGTATTTCCCCAGCCCTGGTTGGCTGGTCAGGGCTCGCTGGCTCCACCCTTTTGATGACGATGGGCGGGCAACGCCCGGGATTTGGGCTCCTCCCCCTTCTTCTCCGAGATTACCTCGTGGCTAATGGAATCTTGCGGCGATGGAAAACCACTCGCACCGCTGGGATGAAAACGAAAGGGGACCTAGCTTATTTGACTTCGGTGCAATGGAGTATCAATTAATGGAAGACACAGCCTTAATCTAATACACATTATAAGGAGATAACTACTGAACAAGGAGGAAATCTATGATTGGCTACGTGGATGTTTATGAAATAACTATGGGAACGACCTTTGACCTTTATACACAACGAATGGAGGAAGGAGGGTGATCTTTTACAACAACAACAAAAAAAAAACAATTCTCAAATCCATAACACTGCACCCTCCTCCTCTTAGGCACGGCCCGGGCCTATTACTTTTACCTTTAGTGTGGCACGTATGTGTAGTTCCCTCTACATTTAACCTGACCCTGAGTGTGACAGTTTTAAAACATAAATAAATATGTCCCGCTGCTCCATTGCACCCTGCCTAACAGACTCACGCCCACAGCTAACCGAATTGCGGAATTGTCTTCAAACTACAACATGAACGATGGGGGAGCATTATTTACAGTGACGCTACTTGTATTTACAAAACGCAACCCAGGACCTGTGATTGTTCTTTTGGGGGGGGAGACGGCCTGTACTGCATCGACGCACCAGAAAGCACCAACCGCACCATCAAGCACCAATCGGTGCACAGTCACCATAGTTCAATAATAAAAAAATAACCAAACCCCTGTTGGTGTCTTGCTCTTCGGCTCCCTCTGCTGGCCATTGGTATTCTTCCAGTTGTTGTCTTCTTTGCTGGCGGCCTATTTGCGAGGCGATTGTGATACTCTCTGTGCCCGCGAGGCGAATCAGGGGGGTCTCACTCCCCCTGATTCAACTCCCTGTGCACTTGCACAATTTCCAGGCTGAGGCGTGTAGCTCTCCCAGCAGGTCTACCCACCTGCACACCTCCACCACTGTAGTTGCCTCCGAGCTTACCTGCTCCTCACCCTAACCTATCTAACGGGGGAAAGCCCTCTGGCGCTTACCCCACTCGGTGCCCTCTGGCACTGGGCTACCCGGGTCCGTCCTCCGGATCCTCGGGCCCCATCCACAACAACTCTACCGTCTCCCATAGCCCACCTGCGGCCTCACCTGGCCGACATCCTCACAGTGGTGGAGTGCTCAACCAACTACACACACTAACAGGCTACATGCCCAGCCATTTCCACAACACTAATGCACCCATCCAACCACCATTCTTCCACACGCACCACAGATGCCAATATCCAACCACAATTTACCTGTACCCTCTACCTAACGCTTAAACTACCCTCCCCGGGTATTCGTGATGGGGTCCATCCTCCTTTCCCCCATCCACACATTCGCACCATCCACTCCACTCCACAGTTTCCAACACACTCACTCCACGACCATCCATTCCATACTCCATATATTCCACACCATGTATTCTACACAACCATTCTCCATACACCTGTAGTTGCACACCTGTGCAATCACTCTTACACCTGGTGCTTCCTGCACCCTCCTTCCTCCCTGGACCATTTGGTCAACACAATACACATCACCATCACTCACTCATACACTGCTCCATACACCTGTTCAGTTGCACACCTGTGCAATCTCACCTGGTGCAACCTGCACCCTCCTTCCTCCAAAGCTCTTTCAATCATTCAATACAATGCACAACCACAATCGTTCCTCATGCACTGCTCCATACACTTCCACGCTCAAAACCATTGCCTCAGGCACCCAGATTTTCCCACGCTCACACACACATCTCTCCCGAGCATTGCCCCGCAATTCCTCATTTCACCGATATCAATACTCACTCACACGGCATCATCTAATCTACCTGGTGCCCTGCTAAAACTCGCGCTTCCCGTCGCCCCTTGCATTATTGCGCTCCCTCGACATTATCATCCAACTACCCTCTCTATGTCCCCGACTACCTGTCCAATATTGCTACCTAAACTTACCGTTACCTATGGTCAATTCTTCTCTCGATCCCTACCATTTTATCCTAACCCTCCCGGGCTAGTTTTCACTGCCAAACCCCATAGCTATTGCTCCTTTGCCCCCGCTGTGAGGGATGGCAGAGTTGCCATCCCACCACATCGGGCATCTCTCACTATAAATTTTGCACATCAAATTCCTGCAGATCTTATTCTCCATTCTCAATTTCGGATCAAAACACTATCAGTATCATCATCACCGTCCATTAAACTTGAGCCTCGGTGCGTCGTTATATTTTCAAAGCTCGGCTTCGCAAAGCCGAGCAATGAATTCGGGTGGTTTGGTCGCCTGCAGGTTGAATCCGTCCGGCATTCGGGTCAGGGGAGGAGGTTTGGTCGGGCCGAGATTCCACGCACCATCTCGGCGCGGAACCTTGCGGCCTCCGGCCCGATGGCTCAATCTCGCCCGGTCGGAACCCCGCCACCACAAGGGGGCACCGTCCGCTTCCTCCCACCTGCCCTTGAACCGGACCGGTCGCCTTGCCCGACAATGCCCGGACTCGACCGTGCGGGGCCTAGCATCCAACAAAGCACGGTCCACGCGGAGCTTCGCATCCAACAAAGCGCAATCCGCGCGGAGCTTCGCATCCAACAAAGCGCGATCCGCGTGGAGCTTCGCATCCAACAAAGCGCGATCCGCGCGGAGCTTCGCATCCAACAAAGCGCGATCCGCGCGGAGCTTCGCATCCAACAAAGCGTGCCGCGCACCGAGCGCCCGCGTCGGTTATCCGTCACCCTACACGCTACCCCGTTCAACGTCGACGCCCGACTCGTATGCCCACACGCACACGCGACCCTTTTGACACTCACAAAACCCGGCGCCTCCAGTGCATCCCACACACTGCGTCCATTCCACCACTGCACTCCCTGTTACACACCACACCTCGTGCACACTCGCCGTTCGCACACTGCCTTAACACACCTCGCGCACCGTCTTGCGCACTCTCCCCACTCGGTACGTACTCCGTACCACTCACCATGGGCGTGCACTCTTGCATCCACCCACTAACGCGCTCCGATGTGCCCTCCCGCACACGCGCCACAATCAACTCAGGTGTGCTCCCTCGCACACTCGCCGTCCATTCCAAATGTGCATCCTCACACCCGCTCCTCCACCAGCTCACTCTCCGGGTCACACTCCGTACACCCCGACGTGCATTCTCGCTCGCACTCGGTTTCACACTCGCGCTTCGTAACACGCTCATTCCCCGATGCACACTTTTTCCTCACACACGTGCCATTCGCTTTAATACAACACACAAAGGACCTTCCACGAACGCCCGGGTGCCATATCGACCCCAAGCGCGCAAAAAACCTTTTGTCGCCAAACATCCTTCTACAATATCTCCCGGCACCACATACAGCCCGTCTCACCTTCGGGGTTCTTCTTCCTCCCTGCACCAACACCTGCAAATCTTTATAAGGATTAATGAGCACAGCATCAAGGTGTGAATTCAGACTTTGAGCAATTTCCATTCCTTCCTCCAATTGTTGCTCTTCTAAGTCCCCGGTCTCTACAATTTCAATTCCCACTACTTTTTCTTTATTCACCTCAACGACCGCTGGTTTTAATAAAATTTTCTCTCCTACCTCAGCGGTCGCCGGCTGCCCCAAACCCTGGGTCGCGATTTCTATACCCGTCATTTTACCTGTGCTTTGCTCTACCTCGACCGTCGGCGCCCATAAATTTTCGTCTTCCAATTCAACCTTCCCCGGTGCTCCCGACATTTTTTTTTTAATCCAATTTGACGGTCGTCGGCTTTTCCACATCTCGCGTCTTGTCCCTTATTGGCTACCCTTTGCTCCACCTCGCTCAATCTGCGCTCCTCGACCCGCGTTACCTCATCGTGCACCCTTGGGACCTGCTCGCCCGACTTGCGCCTCATGTCCTCCATCATTTTTTTATTATCCCTTCTTGCCTCTGCTATCCGTTTTTCCACTTCACACCTGGATTCCTCCCTCAATTTTTCCAGATCACACCCGGATTCGTCTGACATGGCGTCCCTCTTCCAATTATACATTGACTCTTCCATAGAGGCCCTCATTTGTGCCAGAAAATGGACCCAGCCCATTGGTGCAGTGGGCGTGGCTGCCGCAGCCATGTTCGACGCGCCATTTTGTGCGCCTCCAACCTCGTGCGCGAGGGCACCATTTTGTGTGTCTGAAACCTCCGCAACCACATTACCATTGCTCTCCTCCATTTCCCCCATGTACATTTCCCCGAGGTCCTGGGTCGACTCTACACCCTCTAATTCCCCCACCGGCATCCCGTCGCCGTGACTATCCATGGCACGATTTTAATTTAGATGTTATTACAATCTCGGCCGCTACAAAGTTTGACCAAATTTTTTTTTTTAGAAGTTTAAAAATTTGGTTCGGGCCTCGAATCCCACTCCTGACAACAATTGTTACGGATCTCTCCGTCGGCCTTTTCCCCTTAAGGGGGGATTAGTCCCCTTGTCCGCGACTGACCGACGTGAGTCCTGGGGGTCCCAACGCTCCTCCCGGTCGGGAGCAGCCAGGGTATTTGGTCTACAAAAAGTCCCAAGGACCTGAGTGCCACTCCTGACCGCGAGCAAGGGAGGGACTCCCGCTCGAACCCCGGTTTGGATGGTCTAGTTGCCGAGCGGTTTTTAGCAACCCGAAGTTCGAGTCATTAGCAAAGACTAAACCCGATCCTGAAACGTTGACCAAATCGTGCCACAGGTATTCAAAGAAGGAAATCACGAAGACGACACGGATGTGAAGAAGAAGCAGAACAAAAGGGTGGAAATACAAATCTAATTTATTATTATTATTTACAAATCATCAAAATAACCAAGGAGAAAGAAGGATAAGAAAATAACGACAGACAGGAGCAAGGAGACACAGTGCAATTATTAGCTTATATATTACAGTCTTATTTAACCCCAAGGACAAGACAAAGACAGACAATGAGCACACTTACATGGGGAATGATGGCAGGAACGAATGCAGGAGGTGGATGGCTGGAGGGAGAGGGAGGTCCACGGGAACTGTGTACTGGTCGGGCCGGGAGCGGCAGCTCCGTTCCTCCGCGGCCACGGTCGGCACCGCCGTCAACGCCCAAGCTGTGGTCATGCGAGCTGCCGCGGGACGAGCTCCGCTGGGTGGTTAAAGCTGCCTGGTGGAGCCAACGCTGCTTGGTGGAGTCAAAGCTGCTGGTGGAGCCAACGCTGCTGGGGGGGGGGGTCTGGCGTGACGGGTTCTCTCTCTTGAACTCCTTTCAACTCCTTGAACTCTCAACTCTTTGAACTCTCTTGAACTCCAACCCTCTTGAACTCCCTCCCGTTTCTCTGACGCAACTCTCCCAAAGGCTTCCGCGCGTGCTTTTAGATCAACCCGCGCCACGCCCGTGATGGTATTTCCCCAGCCCTGGTTGGCTTGTCAGGGCTCGCTGGCTCCACCCATTTTGATGACGATGGGCGGGCAACGCCCGGGATTTGGGCTCCTCCCCCTTCCTCTCCGAGATTACCTCATGGCTAATGGAGTCTTGCGGCGATGGAAAACCACTCGCACCGCTGGGATGAAAACGAAAGGGGACCTAGCTTATTTGACCGGTGCAATGGAGTATCAATTAATGGAAGACACAGCCTTAATCTAATACACATTATAAGGAGATAACTACTGAACAAGGAGGAAATCTATGATTGGCTACGTGGATGTTTATGAAATAACTACGGGAACGACCTTTGACCTTTATACACAACGAATGGAGGAAGGAGGGTGATCTTTTACAACAACAATAAAAAAAAAACAATTCTCAAATTTGCTGCTATAACAGCCTTCACTCTTCTGGGAAGGCTTTCCACTAGATGTCGGAACATTGCTGTGGGCATTTGCTTCCGTTCAGCCATAAGAGCATTAGTGAGGTTGGGCACTGATGTTGGGCGATTAGGCCTGGCTCGCAGTCGGCATTCCAATTCATCCCAAAGGTGTTCGATGGGGTTGAGGTCAGGGCTCTGTGCAAGCCAGTCATTTTCTTCCACACCAATCTCAACAAACCATTTCTGTTTCGACTTTGCTTTGTGCACGGGGGCATTATCATGCTGAAACAGGAAAGGGCCTTCCCTAAACTGTTGCCACAAAGTTGGAAGCGCACAATCATCTAGAATGTCATTGTATGCTGTCGCGTTAAGATTTCCCTTCACTGGAACTAAGGGGCCAAGCCCGAACCATGAAAAACAGCCCCAGATCATTATTCCTCCTCCACCAAACTTTACAGTTGGCACTCTGCATCTGGGCAGGTAGCGTTCTCCTGGCATCCGCCAAATCCAGATTCATCCATCGGACTGCCAGATGGTGAAGCGTGATTCATCAATCAAGAGAACGCATTTCCACTGTTCCAGAGTCCAATGGCGGCGAGCTTTACAGCACTCCAGCCGACGCTTGGCATTGCACATGGTGATATTTGGCTTCTGTGCGGCTGCTCGGCCATGGAAACCCATTTCATGAAGCTCCCGACGAACAGTTGTGCTGATGTTGCTTCTAGAGGCAGTTGGAACTAGGTAGTGTGTGTTGCAACCGAGGACAGACAGTTTTTACACACTGTGCGCTTCAGCACTTGGCATTCCTGTTCTGTGAGCTTGTGTGGTCTACCACTTTGCGACTGAGCTGTTGTTGCTCCTAGATGTTTCCACTTCACAATAACAGCACTTACAGTTGACTGGGGCAGCTCTAGCAGGGCAGAAATTTGACGAACTGACTGGTTAGAAAGGTGGCATCCTATGACGGTGCCATGTTGAAAGTCACCAAGCTCATCAGTATGGCCCATACTACTGCCAATGCTTTTCTATGGAGATTGCTTGGCTGTGTGCTCGATTATATATACCTGTCAGCAATAGGTGTGACTGAAACAGCCAAATCCAATAATTAGAAGGGGTGTCCCCATACTTTTGGTCATGTAGTGTACATACACGGTTTTTTTTATGGCATAGCCCATAGGGCTAAGCAGTCCAGAATGGTGTTTGTCCATTCGTATGTATATATGTTCCCTCAAACATATACCTATCAGAGCTGAGGATATGGTCACATGTTAGGGTGATGTGATTATGTCTGATGTCATTACGGCAGTACTGCGGCTGACTCTCCACACTCCGGCATTTTGATTCCAATTTCGTTCCGGCCGAACATATTGTCGAACCTGTCATATATCACAATCGCCTTGCTCTTCCTTTACGTTTTTCATTCAGTGTGAAACACAAACAAACCGATTGATAAAATGACCATCAAATATCGAAAGCATCAGCGTTACGGCTCTTCCAACAATACGGTATGTATAGGCCTTAGGCTTAATGCCTCACCTTTAGGCCGCATCGGACAAATTAAGCCCAGTTTTCTTAATACAGTAGTGTATCGTTTCAGTAGTATCGTTTTCGTAATAGTATTAATATAGTAAATATGACCATAACACTTTAATGCCAATGTCATGAATACAAAGTTAATGGATTGAACCCTTGTATGGTTCATGAATCGATGATAAGCGTTGTACGGTACTAACAACCACGGACGTAAGGAATTCACCTCGGGTTTTTGATAGCATGTTATTAACCCAATCATTGTGGGGTATATAGTATAGATTACAGTAGGCCTTCCCTCAGTTCTGTAAGTAAAACTTACCTCACCGATGTCGGGATTCCTCCATATTTCTTTGTTTAATGTTATAAACAGCATTAGTGACTGTTTAAAAAGCTAATAATATGTGTTTGTGGTTTTTAAGATTTTACAGGCCTGGCTACGCCACTGTTAGACTTTCGGTCTTGTTTTTTTGTATACTTAGTCTAGGCTCGTGTAAGAGCTAACACATGGAACATATAATAATGGGAGCGGGAGACAGGTGGGGGAGAGAGAGGGAAGCACAACGACAGCAGAGAACAGGGACATCAGGAGATCTGTGGAAGGGAGATGGATGGGGCAGGGGACATGGGATAAACAAGATGGGCACTAGAAAGACTTTCAAGAAAGAAGTCAGTAAGAATAAAGGAGGTGGATTTAAGAAGGCTTAACGGAGGTAAAAAAGATCAAGGTTTTGGATGGGAGAAGATAAGAGATGGTGGTGAACAGCTGTTTTGAAGACCTGGAGGGAGGAGAGGGATTGATGAGAGTGTGGGAGTTTGTTTTCCACAGGTGGGAGAAAAGGGCAATGAAAGAGTGAAGGTGAGCAGAGAGTCTTGTGTTTGGCAGTTTCACCAGAAGAGGGTTGCCTGCAGATCTTGTGCATCATGCAGGAATATTTGGGGGATAGAGCACAGACAGAGCAGGGGGAGCAAGGCCGGAGAGGAGTCGGTAGAAGACGGAAAGACCACCAACCTGCCTGCGCTGAGTGAGTGAAAGGCCCTCGGAGTTAGCTTCATCGCGGGAGATTCCAATGATTATGAACGCTTTGGTTTCAACAGCATGAAGACAAGCTAGGTGTGAGGCAGGAGCACCAGCCCAGAGGGGAGAGCAGTATTCCATTGAGAAATGGAATATTGAATAGAAATGGCTTTGGAAATGGCTTTGGAGAAATGGCTTTGGAGGCCAGCTTGGAAATGTGGTTTTCCCAGGAAAGATCATGGCAGATAGTGAGACCCAAAAGCTTGAGTGACAGAACTTCTTCGAGGGGATTGTTGAGAAAGTATATGGGAGAATTTTCCAGACGGTTTTTTCGGAGAGACAATGAGAGTGTGAGATTTGTCAGGATTGAAAGACATGTTCCACTTGTTTGATCAATTTGTGATTTTATCCAGGTCTGCAGCGAGTGAAGAGGCTGCTGCCTGCCGATCTGAGGGTTGAGATATTGAGCAGCAAAGAGATAGAGGGGATTTTCCAGAGAGTCATCAGCAAAGAATTGGAGAGGATTTTCCAGAGAGTCGGAGAGATCATTAATGAAGATTAGAAAAAGCACGCAGAACACTGCATTGAGGAAGTCCAACCTGGACAGGAAAGGGAGATGAGAAGATTCCCTTTCGCGCCACATGTTGACTATGATAGGAGAGGAAGTCCACGAGCCTTGCTTGGAGATGTCCATGTATACCATAAGAGGAGAGTTTGGTGAGCAGAGCGGGGTGCCAGACCGTATCGAAGGCACGAGATATGTCGAGGAAGACGGCTCTGATTTCCTGTTTGCCATTGAGGACCCCCATCCATTGTTGAGACAGCAGAAGCAGCATGTCCAGAGTCGAGTGACCTGGTCTGAATCCAAATTGATGATCAGAGATCAAGCCATTGGAGAAGAGTAAGTATTTGATATCCGAAGCGATGATTGTTTCCATGACCTTGCTGATTGGTCTGTTTTTGCACCTTTCTTGTATAAAGTGGTAATGTTGGCTGATTTCCAAGCTGATGGCAGATGAGAGAGGGTGTGAAAGAGCAGCAGAGCAGGATTTTATGACCCGTGGGCTGATGCTGTCTGGTCCAGTTGCAGAATTGGAGTCTAGGTTTGACAAAGTTTGCCACCTTGTCTGAAGAGAAGGATAGAGTCCAGGAGCAGCTGGGTACGACTGGGAAAGGTGGGTGCAGAGAGAGATTGGTTTGGGACACATGATTTTGTGGCAAACAGAGTTTAGACATTCAGCTTTTTCACGTGCAGTGTCAGCTGTGTTGCCATTTGAGGTAAGGGAGGGGTGGAGGGGAACAAACACCAGAAACAGATTTGACCAGACGCCACCAGGATTTGGAAGAGGGAGACAGGTTTGAGAGTTCAGTCTTGAAAATGTATTGTTGTGTTTTGTGACATGTGTGTGGATGCACTGTATAGGTGTGGAGAGAGGAGAGAGAGAGGGGAGAGAGAGGGGAGAGAGAGGGGAGAGAGAGGGGAGAGAGAGGGGAGAGAGAGGGGAGAGAGAGGGGAGAGAGAGGGGAGAGAGAGGGGAGAGAGAGGGGAGAGAGAGGGGAGAGAGAGAGGAGAGAGAGAGGAGAGAGAGAGGAGAGAGAGAGAGAGGGGGGACAGAGAGAGAGGAGGGAGAGAGAGAGAGGAGGGAGAGAGAGAGGAGGGAGAGAGAGAGGAGGGAGAGAGAGAGGAGGGAGAGAGAGAGGAGGGAGAGAGAGAGGAGAGAGAGAGAGAGGAGAGAGAGAGAGAGAGGAGAGAGGAGAGAGAGAGAGGAGGGAGAGAGTCACAATGGGGTGTGATTCCACAATAAATGCAACACATGTTCCACTGACACTGGTAGTGGGTTGTGGAGGGAGGTGGTGCAATTCAGCTGCACAATATACTGTGGAAATAACAACACTAGGTTTGTTTATGTGTCTTGGCATGTGCTTTCCTGGGGTCTCAAATAAAACCGCCACAGTATCATTTGGTGTGGATGTTGTGAGAATGGTGCTTTGCACTTTCTGCAGGACGGCTTTGTGCGGGTTGACCACGATTATGTTCTACAAGCTGCGGAGCTAGCCAAGGCTGGTGGTTGTACCCATTTCAACCTGCAGTCGTCCAAAGGAGCCAATAAAAAGAGCTCTTTTTTGTATACCAGAGTGAAGGTAAAGGTTTTTTTTTTTTTTATGTACAAGATTTGTTTTTTTTTCTTATTTTGTTGTGGTCATTTCCTGGCCATTTGGAGTATTTGTGCTATAACTGGAGCACTAGCTGTATCGTGGAACAACACATCGTTATTGGAAGCAGTTGAGACGTGTTGCAACAATCGATGTGTTCCTCGTCTAACCCCTCCCCCTTCCTTTTTTCACCAAAACTACACTGGTGTTATTGAAATAATTATATAATGTAAGCTTCACGAAGTCTTTTCATAAAATTTATTGGCAAATTTGAATGACTTAAAATTCTACGTTCTGGTTTCCAGGGACAGATTGAGGAAGATGTGGAACATCTTGGCTTTCCACGATATTCCATCTTCCGTCCTGCGTAAGTGCATCCGACCTCCTCGCATGATGTTTGTCATGGCGGTTGTAATTGCCAGTATCTGGTTTAACTTTGAGGGATTTTGAAATGTAGGAGCTGGATTTTATGAAACTGCCAGCTAAATTATGCTTGCAGAGTGGGTGAGGATTAAAAAATTAAAATGTGTCCTCGCTTATCGTCATCCCAGTTAACGTTGTTTCGTTATAACGTCTATATTAATTAGATACCAAGGCTTCCAATAATGTTATGATTATTGCAGCCCATTGTCGAACATAATTGATTATTACGTCGTTGAGATAAATTTATTTATTATGAGATTAATTGATCCTTTTAATTTTGTTTCACTTACTGTCATGGTGTCAAGGGAGGCGCAAAGTGCCCCTCCCTTTATATGGGACGGTTTCTCTGTATGCAACTTTAACATGGGGACTGAAAATTCGTTTTCCGGCTTCTATTAGACGAAATTGGCTGAAAATTTCAGAAGTAAATGCTTTGTAGGTTGAGGTAATGTGTTCCAAATTTCACCAACGGCCATTTCTGTATTCTTGAGTTTTATTAAGAAAACCCTTGAATTCATGCTGGTGTTCGTCCGTCTGTAGGCCGAAAATGTGTTGGCACTTACATCTCAAAGGCTTTTTTTTATTTATTTTTTATTTTTTTGGATGCAAGATTGAGGCTCGTGAAAGAGCTAACATTAATCACACAAAAAGTCAAACCGACACATAAAACACAAAAAATAAGGAGTGGTATTCAAGATGGGGAGAGAGGGGGAAGGACACAAACACAACATTTGAGAGCAGGGACATCAGGAGAAAAGTGGGAAGGGGAGGGCTTGGGGGGAGGTGGGAGAGGTATAAAACATATGAACACTGCAAGGACTTCCAGGAAAGAAGTTGGAATTTAAAAAAAAAAAAGGATCTAGGGTGAATTAGCGGGGGTAGAAAAGATCAAGGCTTTGGATGGGGGAAGATAAGAGATGGTGGTGAACAGCTGTTTTAAAGACCTGAAGGGAGGTGTGGGATTGAAGGGAGTGGGGGAGTTTGTTCCAGAGGCGGGAGAAAAGGGGAATGAAAGAGTGAAGGTGAGCAGAGAGCCTAGATTTTGGCAGTTTAACCATAAGAGGGTTGCAGGAAGATCTTGTGTGACCTGAAGGAATATTTGGGGGACATCCCAGAGAGAGCTGGGGGAGCAAGGCCGGAGAGGAGTCTGTAGAAGACGGAAAGACCACCAACCTGCCTGCAGTGAGGGAGTGAAAGGCCCTCGGAGATAGCTTCATCGCAGGAGATTCCAATGATTCTGAATGCTTTGGTTTCAACAGCGTGAAGTCGAGCTCGGTGTGAGGCAGGAGCACCAGCCCAGAGGGGGGAACAGTATTCCATTGAGCTGCGGATGAAAGCCTTGTATGTGGTGAGGAGCTCAGGTGTGCCAAGGAAGGACTTCGCACGACGGAGGATGCCCAGTCGGCGACTGGCTTTGGAGGCCAGCTTGGAAATGTGGTTTTCCCAAGAAAGATCATGGCAGATAGTGAGACCCAAAAGCTTGAGTGACAGAACTTCTTGGAGAGGATTGTTGAGAAAGCAGATGGGAGGGTTTTCCAGTCGGTCCTTTCTTAGAGACATTGTAAGAGTGTGAGATTTGTCAGGATTGAAAGACATGTTCCACTTTTTTGACCAGTCTGTGATTTTGTCCAGGTCTGCAGAGAGTGAGGAGGCTGCATACTGCCTATCTGAGGGATGAGGAATGGAGCGGCAGATAGTGGAGTCATCAGCAAAGAGATAGAGAGGATTTTCCAGAGAGTCGGAGAGATCATTGATGAAGACCAGAAATAGCACAGGGCCCAGAACACTACCTTGGGGAACTCCAGCCAGAACAGGAAGGGGAGATGAGAGAAATCCATTCAGGGCCACACGTTGCCTACGACCAGAGAGGAAGTCCGCAAGCCATGAGTGTAGATTTGCATGGATACCATAGGAGGAGAGTTTGGTGAGCAGAGTGCCAGACCGTGCCAGACCGTATCGAAGGCACGTGATATGTCAAGTGAGACAGCTCTGATTTCCTGTTTGGCATTGAGGACCTCCATCCATTGTTGAGACAGCAGAAGCAACATGTCCAGAGTAGAATGACCTGGTCTGAATCCAAATTGATGATCAGAGATCAAGCCATTGGAGAAGAGGAAGGATTTGGTATCCGAAGCAATGATGGATTCCATGACTTTGCTGATATTTGGAAGCAGGCTGATTGGTCTGTCATTGCAAGGATCTGTTTTTGCACATTTTAAGTGTAAAGCGGTAATGTTTGCTGATTTCAAAGATGCTGGCAGATGACCTTGAGCAAAAGAGAGGGTGAAAAGAACAGAGGGTGAGATAGAGCGGCAGAGCAGGATTTTAGGACCCGTGGGCTGATGCCGTCTGGTCCAGTTGCAGAATCGGAGTCGAGGTTTGACAAAAACTTCTCCACCTTGTCAGGAGAGAAGGACACAGAGTCCAGGAGCAGTTGGGTTCGACTGGGTAAGGTGGAAACAGAGAGAAATGGGTTTGGGACACAAGATTTTGAGGCAAACAGAATTGAGGCATTAGGCTTTGTCATGTGCGGTGTCAACTGTGTAGCCATTTGAGGTAAGGGAGGGGATGGAAGGGGAACAAACACCAGAAACAGATTTGACCAGACGCCACCAGGATTTGGAGGAAGGCTATACATTTAAACTAGCTGAAACTTGGAATATACATCGGCCAAAAGGTCTAGTTAATAGCTTTCAAATCAAATTCCACCAAAGTGCCATAGTTTTTTCTTTAATATTATAAAAATTGCTCATACCGCATGACTATATATATATATATATATATATATATCTATATATATATATATATATATATATATAGATATATATAGATATATATAGATATATATAGATGATATATATTTATATATATATATATATTTATATATATTTATATATATACACTTT
>NC_136268.1:3040785-3054639 GCF_964187855.1 Myxine glutinosa | reverse complement strand
AATATATATATATATATAGATATATTTATTTATTATATATATATATATATTTATATATATAGATATATTTATATATATATATATATATATATATTTATATATATATATATAGATATATTTATATATATAGATATATTTATATATATATATATATAGATATATTTATATATATATATATAGATATATTTATATATATATATATTTTTATATATATATATATATATATATATATATATATATATATATATATATGTATATATATATATATATACACACTTTATACCTCTTTAAAATATTATTACAAAAAAAAAAAATCTAACATGCTGGCGCAATGGCCTAATGGATAAGGCATCAGACTCCCAAGTTGGGGATCATGGGTTCGAATCTCATCTGGGTTGAATTTTTTTTTTCCCCTTCATTTTTCAAGTCTTTTATATCGTCTTGAATAAAGTCTTGTGTACGATGAACAAATGCATTTTGTTTGTATTTAAAATGTGTCTTGGGGAAAAATGTCATGGGCACAGAAAAGGCCCCTTTGTATGGTATGTGTTATGTGGCAAACTATAGAAAAGAAGGGACATTCTTGGGAAAAATGCCAGGGGCATAGAAAAGGCCCCTTTATATATGGTATGTGGCAAAGTAGAGAAAAGAAGGGACATTCCATAGCTTGTCGAAAATGCCAAACGATAGAAAATAAGGGGCATTCAAAAAATGTGTGCATGCTGTACTACCCTTGTGTTCTCTGGAGGAACCAAGTAATGCTCTCAAAGTTCATATAAAGCGACGCCCTAGATATATCTGTTAAAATTAATTTACTTCTTCATGCTGCTGTATGAATCAAATTGGCACCCCTTTGAATGACCTTTTCTAGAGCATTAATGCATGGAGTAAGCCAGTAAGGTGTTCTCTGCACTCTCGAGTGCCCTCCACCACCGGAGGTGGACTGAGGTGTTTTCACCCTGGCTCTTTGTCAGCAGGATATCTCATATGGTTGTGGACAGATCCGGACGAGTTGTTACGGTTAGTTGAGGAGGTTCTGTTCTGGTTTTGACAGAATGTGGTGGATGAGTTGGTTAGATTAGAAGAACAAGCCGATTCGATTTTGGTTCATGTCCGAATGCAGATCCAGCTTATCAGTGGGATACAAAATGTAACCTGTTCAGCCTGGCGGAGGTATGTGCTCTACCAAGTGCTGTTCTAGTTGTTTTGTTTTTATGTGCCTGCACTTGCAGCAAGCTATAAATCTGTTTTAGCCATTTTCCGATTTTATTAGTCCCCTACCGGTGTACACCGGAGGGGACTATAGGTTTGCATGCCGTCCCTCCGTCCATCAGCCCGTCAGTCCGTCACGCAAAGAACAGTTTTCCGGACTTTTTTCTAAACGCTTAAAGCTAAAGATTTCAAACTTGGCACATGGTTTCCACATGAAAAGTTACAGATCTAGCTCGAACTTCACGACGTTTCGATCATTTTTGACAAAGTTATGGCACTTTGAACTTTGGGAATTCTGATAATTCTGATGATCCTTAACTCAGTGCCATTTTAAGTTTAAATTTCCTTTAAAAACCAATTTCTCTGCAATAATTGGACCGATTGAGATCAAATTTTCACCATAGGAGGGACTCGGTCTGTAGAATATTTTAATGGTAATTATGATGTCACAGGTCACGTGGTCCGGCCGCCATATTGTTTTTCGTGAAAACACGAAAAGCCTTTTTTCTCCAACGGCTGAACAGATCGAGGCCAAACTTTGCAAGCAGAATCGCATACCCATGACGAACAAAAAAGTCAGCGAGCATGACGTCATGCGTCACATGGTTTCAGAGTTATGACTTTTTAAAATCATGAACCTTTAAAACCGGGCTCCTCCCTCATTTTTTATCCAATCGAGGGGAAACTTCACAGATCTGTTCAGCATGTCAGTCTACTAAAATGTCCTTTTGGAATTTGCGATAGGGCACGTGGTTTGGCAGATATCGTTAATTAAACGAAAATATTTTTTTTTAATGGATATCTCTTGTTTATTCTCGTTCTCCTCAAGCCGCACCGCACGCCCTCAGCCTCGTCTCGTGAATGTCAACAGCGCGACACAGCGTGCGCTTTCGTGAGGGGCGGAGCCAAGCCGAGCAACATATACACATCGATCATTGATCGTGAACCGGAAAATATAATAAATTACTGATATTTAGCGACTCGAAAGGTTCCTTATCAACGACTTATTTTCTCGTGCTACTGCTGACCTGTCTGCAAGGTGTATAAATCGAAGTCCTGAGTGCGAATCACAGGTGAGCCCGTCCTGAGGTAATTAGCGATTGGGAACGATTCAGAACCTGTGGATAAATAACCCTTGGTAATTTCCCCAACAGTTTTCCGGACGACAGACTGCTGGTAGGGGACATGTATTGCAGCGCAATACTCAGAATGCTTGTTTATTTATTTATTATTATCATTTAATTTTTTTAACATAATTTTGGCTAGTGGAAGAGCTTAGACATGTGGCAAAATGGCAAAGTTTGAACTGACAGTCTGGCAGCAGGTGGACTTGACGAGCAAAGGAATAATAAATAGATGGGAGAGGAGGAAAGTACGAAACACAGTAACCTGTATATTCGGGTTAGATCAAGTAGGATTAATTGTGGGTAAAACAATATCGCAGGTAGGGATAGGGGTTTGCGTGAGATTGTGGCGTACCGTAAACTTTAAGCTCTAAAGGGAAGAGTGTGAATGAACGGCCTCTGGGAGGCGGTTCCACAAACAGAAAAGAAGAGGAACAAAAGAGCGGAGGTGGGTGGTAAGCCTGGATTTTGGGAGTTTATCTACAAGGGCTTTGGTTGAATACTTACATTTACTTTGTATGCATGACAGTTTGCCACATGCCTGGTTGAAGTTGAGCCATTCTTTGCTGAATTCCTGCATTTTGTACCTTTCTGTTGCCTTCAGTATATTTTTTAAAGTCCAACTGCCCCCTGTGCCCTGCAATTTAAAGTATCCCGATACGTGTATGGAAGTTCAATGATATATCTTTGTGTTTATAGAAGACTGAACGTAAAACTCGAAATAACTTGATTATTTCTGCCAATGTTTTACTCTCTTTACTCTCCTCTTTGTCATTGGCTTCAGAATTCTGATCTGCAACCGCCAGGAAAGCCGTACGTTAGAGTGGTTGACACTTAAGGCCCTTACTCCGGTCTCCGCTCTGGCTCCCACTTTTATCACCATCCCCGTGGTGACGGTGGTTCGTGGCTTTCTCAACAACGCCATTGGACCTGCTAAGCAGCCTGTCGAAGTGCTTGAGAATGCAGATATATTTGAGGTGGCAGGCAAGGTTTGCTGATTGTTGTTCTTTCTCAAATCTTCTTTGTGAAATCATTCCTCAGGTTCTTTCTTTCTTTTTCTCTTTAATGCATGTATGAATTTGTGGCATTGTGTTTGAGAGCCATATAGTTATTACCTTACACACAAATACGCAGAGCCAATGTGAGAACATCAACATTGATGGCATCATGATGCATACTGCCACATCTGGCTGCTGGTTGCATCATTTCTGGGGATGCAGCTAATGGCATGAATTTACAATTTGGCCAGGGTATCAAAACACAATGGCCTACTTTTTCAAAGTGACCATGGGATGTTTAACATTTAAATCATGGCAACCTAGCTCGCTCTGCTTCCTGGCAGAGGATGGCGTACTCGTCGACTCGCGGAACAGCTCAAAGGCGAGTATTCCCTTCAATACGTTTAAGATTAAAGGGATTGGAGGTGCCTGGATGTGGCAATACAGGCTAGGTGGGATGGTGTTTCCGACCAATGTGTATATCTTCCTGGGGATGAAAGATTCCGCTATCTTTTTGCAAGTAGCCATTTGATGGAGATAATTTAGGAGGTGAGAGATGTCAGTCGAGTTAAATTGATTGTGTAAGTTTGCTATATTTCCTTCTTTACCGTATAGCACTCGGTGTATAACAAATAAACACCTAAATGTTTCTCAGATATAAGAAAGAAAAAAAATCGGTGAAATCACTGGTTCATTCTGTGTCTTTCATAATCGACCATGACAGGAAGGATAAACGAGTCCAAATAAAAGTTAAAAACTCTTGTGTAATGCTTGTGGACTAATTTTGTCAATATGCTGTACAGTGTACACTGTACATGGTACATTACCCTTGCATACGCCAGTTCTTCTGCTATCGTATAATTTTGACAGAGAGCAGTGAACGGAAGAAATCGAAACGAAAAGCTCGTGTGTGCTACATCGGTAAACTATGGAAAAATCCCTCATGAAAAGTAGGGTAGGACTGTGTGCAAACAAGCCTACAGCTGAGCCTCCCATCCAATTATGCTCAGAACGATATGAGGTCTAATTGCTTGGTGGTTGTGCCTCTTCCACTCCCACCCTCCACGTTCCGAGTCTCGGATGCTCCGCGCCGCCAGCCGAGCCGGCCATACACCCGGCTGGCAGCGGCGGCAGCACGGTTAATAGGATTACTTTCGCATAGAAAGCAAAGGCTAATTGGTTATCCATTGAGCAGGAAAATGCCTCTTCAAGCTCCCTTGTTATTTTGTGCAGAGTTTGTGCGTTGGCCAGCATAGCAGCCTTTAACAAATCGCCCGGTTATTTTAAAGTGTAAACCATTTGTGGTGTCACCCTGCAATCAAGGAACTTAGCTTCTCCACCAACTTTGCATGTCTGCGCACGTTTTTATTATTTTTTTTAAATAGGTTTAATGTATGGATTGTATAAAGCTCTGTCTAGAGCTGATTTTCATTGCATATATGACTGGGTCAGTCAAACGATCTGTTATTTAGGGTTGCTGTGCAATGGAAACATGTCTTTATTATAAAAGTTCCGTTTTTGTATAAAATGGGGCCCGTTTTCCCATTTGTGTCATGGGGTTATATTTTCCTTGACCCCTAATGCAATATACATGCAGGTTGCCCTTCACATCCAAAGATGGCTATTCACATGAAACTTGCAAACTACCTGGTCCGATCATTTGGAGTGCAGAAGTCGCTGCCCAGACAGCAATCACACCTCAAGATAGAAATCGGTGCAACCTGTCAAGAACGCTCCCAGAAGACCAGACCACTCACTACCTGCGGTGCAGGCAGGAATTTGGGATTTGTTCAGGGTGCCTGGAGTTTTTTTTTTTTTGTGTGTGTACAGAATCGAGGCTCGTGAAAGAGCTAACATTTATTTCACAAACAAATCAAACAGACAAACAAAATATATAAAAAGAGGGAGCGGAAGACAAGATGGGGGAGAGAAGGGGAAGCGCACAAACACAACATTTGAGAGCAGGGAGAAGTGTGGGAGGGAGAGGGCTTGGGGGGAGGAGGAGTGGGAAGGGGGGTGGGGAGGGGGGAGAAGTATAAAACACAAGGACACCAAGGACTTCCAGGACAGAAGTTGGTATTTCAAAAAAGTGGTTTTGGGGTGTAATTAGTGGGGCTGGAAAAGATCAAGGGTTTGGATGGGGGAAGATAAGAGATGGTGGTGAACAGCTGTTTTAAAGACCTGGAAGGTGGAGTGGGATTGAAGAGAGGGAGGGAGTTTGTTCCAGAGGCAGGAGAAAAGAGGAATGAAGGAATGAAGGAGTGAAGGTGAGCAGAGAGTCTTGATTTGGGCAGTTTAACCATAAGAGGGTTGCAGGCAGATCTTGTGCGACCTGTAGGAATATTTGGGGGACAGAGCCCAGAGAGAGCTGGGGGGGCAAGGCCAGAGAGGAGTCGGTAGAAGACGAAAAGACCACCAACCTGCCTGCGGTGAGTGAGTGAAAGGCCCTTGGAGTTAGCTTCATCACGGGAGATTCCAATGATTCTGAACGCTTTGGTTTCAATAGCGTGAAGACGAGTTAGGTGTGAGGCAGGAGCACCAGCCCAGAGGGGAGAGCAGTATTCCATTGAGCTGCGGATGAAAGCCTTGTATGTGGTGAGGAGCTCAGGTGTGCCAAGGAAGGACTTCGCATGACGGAGGATGCCCAGTCGGCGACTGGCTTTGGAGGCCAGATTTGAAATGTGGTTTCCCAGGAAAGATCATGGCAGATAGTGAGACCCAAAAGCTTGAGTGACAGAACTTCTTGGAGAGGATTATTCAGAAAGTGGATCGGAGGGTTGTCCAGTCGGTCTTTTCGGAGAGACATCGTAAGAGTGTGAGATTTGTCAGGATAACTCACATACTCTGCTAAGGACACCATGGTTAATGCCCACCAACTAATGCTGGCAGATGGGACACCCAGTTTAACTCATGAATCGCCCTGCATGCAAAACACCGGGATGCCAGTTTATAGTTGGGCCAAGATTCAAACCCAGGCTAGACAGCTTCAACGTGAGTGTGCCTACCTCTCGGCTATCTTACCAGCCGAATACCATATGCACTGCCTGCTCAACAGAGTTGGTACAATCGTATTGCCTTTGGTCTCTTATTGAAATGGAGATGCAAATTTTGTTGACACCGATTGAACTGGGGAGGTGGGGTTGGGATGGGGGTGATTGTTGAGAGGGTTGTGATTGGGGTTGGGGAGGGGGGAGGAGAGAGGGAAAGAGCGAACACAATGAGAGACAGCTGTGAGTGTAACCCTTTTGTGACGCAGGGGTAAATGGTTTGGAGAGCCTTATGAAATTTAACTGCTATCAAATGGCAAAAGCGCATTGCACGACAGCCCAAATTCATCGTGCAGAACGAGTCAACATTTGGCCTTTTTTTTGTTTGTTTTCTTTACTTCATGTGTATAGTTTGATGATCCAAGCTACTGCACTGCAGAACGAATGCCACACTTTAGTTCAGTGCCACCGCAGATCAAATCTCCCAAAAAATGCTGCACTTGTATTGTTACGGTGACAAGTTGTCATCCACCAAACTAAAATCATGACTTGTTGGATTCAGAAGGATGACGGAGTTTCCTGGTATCTTCTTTAGTCACCACAACCCTTGCATCTAAAACGGATTATTACCATTACATATTGTCGCATATGCAATGCATTAAAATGCAAAATACGTCACCAGGAATTTTTTGTTTTATTAATTGTGTAAAAGAAAGACGTTCCATATAAATTGGAGAACCAACGTAAGATCGTGATATTCCTTAAAGAAAAGGCTTCTGTTGGGCCCATGGCCAACTCCAGTGGCGTTTAAAGTGAAATTTGCTTTTACATCAGGACAGAACAACACTCACTGCATGCTCATCCTGTCTGTGAGCTCTTGAGGAATTGTTACCACGATTTGAGAGTATGTTTAAATTAAAGTATTTGATGACAAAAGCACCTTTCATGTTCATCTCTGTCGATCACGAGAGATGCATGAAACCACGAGACATGAATTCCAAAATGGCGCAGGTGTTGAACAACATTTGATCTACTCGACTGGCCTTTGTAGACTCTTTCACTGGAAAGTGAATATAATTCAGTTTGATCCATCGATTCCCCCTCTTCCTTGTCCCTCACTAACCCCCAATTCACATTCATATCAAATATACCTTGAGGTTCAATCACGGAACATTATGTCGTAAAATATGGCGGAACGAGACAGCTCTTGATTATGTGAATCCAGGCCAAGCTCGATTGTTATGCAGAAGTGACTGATATAGATTCCACAGAATCCATCTGTCTTTAAAGGACATAAAACCAGCAACACGTTCTTGATTCTAGAAAACGAGCATACGGATGGGTGTGATCTTAGAGTCCCCTGCGCATGTCCCAGGTTCGAGTAATATTCACTCCACGCTTCATGGAGCAGATCATCTCCAAGGCGCATATGCTTCGTTAGGTAAGGATGCGAGAGCAGGGACAATGGGGTTAAAATGACAAAAGTGCCGGTAATGGGAGGCAGTTTTAAAGGCTCAGCCTCGGTGTGGATTAAATGGCCCTTTTGGGAAGAGCCACAGATGCGAAACCTTTAATGTATTAGGCAGATTGGTTTGCTAACGAGAGGAAATTCTTTGATCGGTAATTGTTTTGACTTTTTGTTTTCACCCTTTCGCTGCTCATTTGTAACCAAATGTTGTTCAGACCGAAAGGCCTTCTCGAAGCACTGTCTTCCCTTTTTAAGGAGACACATATAACAATTGGTGAATTTGCTTTGTTAGCAGGGAGGATACGAAAGCATTGAAATTACTTTTTTCTTCAGTGTAATATGCAAGCGTTTTGGTTTCTAAGATGGTGCTCATACCACGTTGCGGAGAAAAGCATACTCAAGTTCTGTGTGGACAAACAAACACAGACAAACGGACCCAAATGCAATACCCTCTCCTCTGGCGAGGGTAATAAATTATGTAGACAAATATCCGTTTTATTTGCTTCTTAAAATTTTTCTTATTGCAGGGAGGGAAAACTTATCACACACTGCTCATAAAATCTAGTGGCTATGTCCGTCAAGGACAGGTCATTGGATTTGATAGATTTGGAGGACCATGGAACAACAATTTTTTAAATCTTTTTTTGTATGCAGAATCGAAGCTCGTGTAAGAGCTAACATATTGAACATGAAAACATGCACAGACACACAAAACATGCAATGAAGGGAGCGCGAGACAAGAGGGGGAGAGAGGGAAGCACAACAACAGAAGAGAACAGGGACGTCAGTAGATCTGTGGAAGGGGGAGAGGCGGGAGGGGTACACGGTACAAAGCCAATTAACACTTCTCGGAACCCCAGGAAAGAAGCTGGAGATTCAAAGATGTGGATTTGGGGCGTTTTAACGGGGGTAGAAAAGATCAAGGTTTTGGATGGGGGAAAATAAGAGGTGGTGGTGAACAGCTGTTTTAAAGACCTGGAGGAAGGAGAAGATTGAAGAGAGTGAGGGAGTTTGTTCCAGAGGCGGGAGAAAAGGGGAATGAAGGAGCGAAGGTTTCACCAGAGGAGGGTTACTGGCAGATCTTGTGTGTCCTGCAGGAATATTTGGGAGACAGAGCAGGGAGAGCAGCGGTTCCGCGACAATATGTATGGAGTTTCACATCGGTCTGTTAAGTGGACCTGGAGAAGAATATATTTTTCATTTTTATTTGCATTCCAATATATCCACCAGACCACGTGAGCGATGTCATGAATTTAATTCTTCACACCTCCTGGTCGTAGATAAGGTTTGTAAAGTTTCAGATTTTTCGGATAAAGATTTCGATTCAACCAATTATGGCTGGAATACCACTTCACCAATGTTGTCATTGTTGTCACACTAATACACCAAATAGGGAGTTTATGACATTTGCCAAGTTTCAATTATTTAAGTTGTGCAGTTTCAGAGATGTCCCATTTTTTTTTCTTTAATCCAAAATGGCTGCCATACCATGTGACCTGACATCAGAGTTGATCAATCAATTATTGTACATCGCTCCCTCCCAATTCCGTCTCCATGTATTGCATGGTGGCTTCGCCGGGTGCGGAAGGCACTCTGGCAATGTTGCAAGCTGGAGGATATGTTAGTTATTTATTTGGCATGGGGATGGTGTACTTGGAATGTAGCTCTACCTGAAAGGTTTCATATCGATCTGACAAGCGGTTACAGAGAAAAAGAATTTACGTGAAAATATAGAGGCAGACACACACACACACACACAAAGACTCACAAACACACACATGCGCACACATACAGGCATCACAATAGTCTTGCAACCCCTTTGGGTTGAGACGAGCAACAACAACGATCCCATGACATTTGGTCTTGAAGACCGCCCACTAGGACGATGCACCATCATTCAACATGGCGAACGTTTTGAGAACAGTCTACGTTTGACTGGTGTGAACGGAATAAATGGAGGAAGTATCAGTAACTTTAGATGCTGTGAGCAGAAATTGCAAGACATCATTAATTATGCCAATTAAGTTTGGTGACGATGTGTGAAGTGATGCAATAGGAGGAGATAGGAAACCAGATAGACCGACACCGGCCTTTTTATTTTTTTTCAAGATAACCTTCTATTTCTACTATTTTCTATTATTACTCTCGCCAGAGGAGAGGATATAGCATTTGAGTCCGTTTGTTACTTGGCAAAAAAAAATTTGGACAAGTACACTACATGACCAAAAGTACGTGGACACTCGAACATCTCATTCCAAAATCATTTCTAAAATTGTCAATTTTCATCTGATTAACTTAAACTTTGAAGACTATTTGCATATCAGGTCACTGAATTCAATCACCAATTATTTTTGAGGTCAAAAGGATGCTCCACCGAGTGCCATTCTACTTTGTTCTGTTTTACCAAGTGTTGCTCTGAGTGATTTTTCATTTCTGTTTGTTTGTCCGCACAGAATAAATATGATTTTCTCTGCAACCGTTGGTCCGATTGACAGGAAATTTCCACCATACGTGCACCTCCACATGCATAATTATTTTTTGTATATTTTATGAGATATTTTGTATATTTTAATAATAATGATAATTATTATGACCATCGGTCAAGTGGTATGGGCGCCATCTTGGAAAAACCGAAAAACTTTGCAACTCTATATTTCCGAAAGCGCTGAATAGAAAAAATTGATACATGCCTCATTGTAAAGAACTCTCCATGGGAAATAAAATATGTTAATGATGATGTCATAAGTGCCTCCATTATGACGTCATAATTCGACAAATACAAAACTTCATCCGATCAAGATAAAATTTCTAGAGTGTCACGTAGGCATAAATTGGTGGAGAAAAAAACTAATAATGACGTCATTGGTCATGTGTTTCGGCCTCCATATTTGTGTTAACACAAAAGCCTTTTTTTTTAAACACTGAAAACACGTCCTGTCAATGGTCTGCAATCCCCGATTGCTCTTTTTAGTTGCATCTTGCATTAAATTGTCTGTCATAATGTTCCCTCCTTTATTTCCTGGAATCTGTAGGGCTTTCAATCATACTTAAAAATCAATGAAGAATTAAAAAAAAAAAATAGCCGGCGAAGCCGGTGTTGTCAATGTCAATTGGCGAAGCCGGGTACGTATTATGTTGAAAAACCAGATTATGCTGGATCCCTTGGCTTGAGAATTTTGAAGCTTTGACGCACCAAATCGCTCAATGGAGGCCGCCATCTTGCGGATGCGGAAGTATGCAAAACAAATTGAAAAAAGTTCAATAGGAGTTTGTTTCACCCGTCTTTGTTTGATTCACATTCTTATGCACCTATAATTTGTAATTAAAATACTTTAAGACCAACCTCGGCCCGTACGGGCCTGGTTATCTTCAACGAAAATCGTCACCAAACACCGGAACCAATGAGATTCGAGCATTTGAAAAAATATTTCAAAAACCAAATCGCTCGATGGAGGCCGCCATCTTCCGGATGCGGAAGTATGCATTAAAAAATTGCGAAAAAGTTAAATAGGAGTTTGTTTCACCCGTCTGTGTTTGATTCACAATCTTATGTACCTCTAATTTGTAATTAAAATACTTTAAGACCAACCTCGTCATCTTCAACGAAAATCGTCACCAAACACCGGAACCAATAAGATTGAAGCATTTGAAAAAATATTTCAAAAAAGCTTATTACGCGTTTCGGAGAGTGAAAACGGCGTCAAATATTCAAAAATTGACGAAGAATTATTTTTTAGAAATCTCGCGGCCGTAGGGGATAGTTTTTCACGGCCGGAAATATCCGAAGTTGAGAGGGAATTCACCGAATTAATCAAGAAGTAAATTTTATCAATTTTAATCTCATCTAGAATGCAAATGGTGTCATTTTAGGTCTGAATTTGCGAAATTTTGTGAGCTGACCAATCAGCGATCAGCTTAGATCAGCCAATCAGCGCCATCGACACAGTTTGATTAACGACAGTCACACATTGCCGTTGAAACGGCGCTATCGTCTGATCTGTCGGCACTGATCTTACTGCAAGCCAACTTCTTCTGGTGGAGGAAGCCGCAGTGTCCGGAGAGAACCAGTCCTGACAGCGACTGAAGTTAGAAGACCACACACATACTGTGAAAACGTATATTAAGCCCAGTTAAAATTTCTTAAAATAGGCCTTAAGCCAGCACATCGTATAGTTACTTCCTTAAGCTTCTTGTTGACATTTATTGTATGTAGGTATTGGGGAGGACTGTCTGCTCTTCTGTTTTACCAAGTCTTACCAGGTACGGTACCTACTACACCTACCTACTACCAACTACCTAACCTACTGATGCCATAGTAATGGGTAAAATAGTGGCAAGAGGCTTTGGCTTCGCCGGCTCATTGCGGCTTTGCAGTCGGTACTAGTAGAAATGTCAGCTAACAACAGTATATTGCTCGAAATGCCACATGCAAAATAAAATCACGATTGATTACCCTGCGTCTGCGAAGCGCAAAGTGTGGTTAAGCATTTGGTTCTCTCTGTCTGTATACACTCCACAGGTACTGTACATCAGTCTATGATCGAAGAAGTACCTAATTTGTATTGATTTTTTTATGTTGAACACTATAACATCAATCGAAACACGACCTGTAGTTTTGACAGTACCTTGGATCTGAATTTGACAAATTGTATCTAATCTCGTGCCGAGGGCGTGTGCGCACATAGATGAGTAAAGCAATTGTGTCTGACTGTCTGCCTGCCTGTCTGACAGTCAAAGAAAATTTAAAATCATTCCAAACAGGAACCTTATTGTTTTAGGGACATCATAAAACACAAACAACAGGCATTACAAACTAATGTAACGTGTTAAATAAGGTGGTGTAACAGATGGTGCATCAACGGCGGTAAACCTCCAGAGGTTTTGTTTTTCTACCTCATTTAAAATCTTGTTTTTATTTCAATTGAATTACACAAATGAACACTGGAGAACACAAATCACTTTGTTGGCATTTTCAAAAACCTGCCGTTTTGCAGTACTTGTAGAAAATATTACGCCATCTCAACCAATCAAATTGGCCGCTCAGGCTGTGGCATCGGGGGATATCGAGATTTAGACGAAATCGAGGCTCGTAGGAAATCTAGGTCTTGCTCGGAAACACAAAGCAAGAGGTGGAAAGACCCTCTCTTTTTTTCTTTTTTTCTCAAGACCGCGTGGGTTAAGGTGTTCTATGAACTCTAGTTAAACATTCATTTCGTTAAACAAATATCACCACAAAAATAGCACAAGCACAGTGCGGTGGTTTTGGTTTTACGCGTTTTTGATTTTGGACGTTAACTTTGAATTCGATTGACGTGTGGCTGGCAATCCACGCCAACAAAGGTTTGTGGTACTTGTCTTTGCCTGAACATTGTTGGCATAGAGTTTCATATAAGAGAGAGTGCATTTGGACATTTCTAGGAAGACAATATTTAATGTCTGAACAACGTTTTCTCTCCTTGAACTTGTATCCGAGGACGACCTGGAAGATATTTGTGAGCCAGGTGGGTTTTTTGTATCGGTTCATACAATAGTGAAGATGGTCACTTTTCCGAAGGTTTATTCAAACTTTAAACCACTTTCATGATTTTTATTGTTTTGTTGTCGATACTTGCAGCTAAACCTTTTCTCTTTCAGGAACTTACTATATTTACCGTCACCAAAGGAGAGGGTATTGCGAGGGTATTGGTATTCCAAAGGAGAGGTATCTCTATGGGTCCGTTTTGCTTTCCGTTTGTCTGTGTTTGTTTGTCCGTTTGTCTGTGTTTGTTTGTCCGTTTGTCTGTGTTTGTTTGTCCGCACAGAACGTGAGCATGCTTTTCTCTGCAACCGTTGGTCCGATTGACACGAAATTTTCACCATAGGAGTTCCTCCTCCTGTATAACTTTTAATGATTATGATGTCATAGGTCACGTGGTATGAGCACCATCTTAGAAAAACCGAAAAACTTTGCACCTCTATATCTCCGAAACTGCTCCATGGAAAAAAAATTGAAACATGGTTCATTGTGAAGAACTCCCCTTGGGAACAACATAGTATATTCATAATGATGTCATTGGTGCCTTCAT